>NC_091465.1:73960121-74155121 GCF_027789765.1 Dendropsophus ebraccatus | reverse complement strand
ATATATATGTAGACGCATATAAAATAGTCCTACTATATTACTATAATATCATCTTCCCTGTCACATTGTACTATCAGCTAGAAGTGACAGCTGCTCACAATCTGCTAGACTTGTGACTTCTGAATGGCCGCCATGTAAAACTCCATATTCCCTGCATCCACTAAATCTATGTTTGTTGTGAGTCTCTGGGGATCAGCTGGTAACTGATCATATAGGATGTAATACAAATGCAGTCTGTTTATTGTGCAGTATATATTGGCCTCATTATATCATCAATGCAGCATAGACTTATCTCTCTATTCACAGGTTTGCAATGCAGCGTATACATTATTTTGCATGAATATCATTAGTATGTGGCTTTTAAATCTGTAGTAGATGAAGACAGAGCAAAACCTCTTCATTCCTGTGATCAAGGAGGATTCCATGTTCTTCAGAGAGCAGGAGCTGTCATGTGCTAGTATTTACTCCAAGCAGTGATTCAATCACAGCGCCACCTTGTGTCCGTTAGTAATAATGCATGCTTTGTGTCATATAGAAATACTGGATACAATAATTGTATACTAACAAAAGGTTACAGTCTTTACTGCCAAACTATGGAAATCACAAGTGCAACTCTTAATGTATTTGTCTGTAAAAACAATAGATTTAGAGCTTTACAGATATACAGTTACATTAATTTATGGTGAAACTACATGGGACCATTGTTCGATCTGACCACTGTTTCTTCTAAGCCGTGCACTTTGAAAATGATAAAGGAACACTTATCATCTGACCATTTTTTTTTTTTGTATTTGTGCATTTTTTACATGCTGCGCAAAAAGTCACAGACTTTGCTCAAAATGTATAACTAGACGCAAAGACCTTGATGAAACTACACCAGGGTAGGAGTGGAGAACTGCTGGACATCCGTGGAATCCGTGAAAAACATGTCACCTGCATCAGACCCCTTTCCCCACCTGGCAGTGCATCCTCATGAGTGGCCAAAACACCCCCACCTTGACCATGTCACCTGCATGCCTTCAGATAAGTGCCCGAACCCTGCCCGGACCTGGCAGAGCATTACCAGCCCCAGACAAACTCAAGTCTCAGCTCAACCAGCATAGTTCTGCACTACTTCCTTCTCTCAGCTTCCCAGGGCACAAATCACTTATGCACCCGAGAGCCAGGAAAAGGAAGCAGCAGGGACTACGCTCATCTGAGGGGATACAGGTGACATGGTCAGGGTGGGTTGTGGGGTGTTGGGCGCTCATCTGAGGGGATACAGGTGACATGGTCAGGGTGGGTTGTGGGGTGTTGGGCGCTCATCTGAGGGAATGCAGGTGACATGGTCAGGGTGGGGTGTTGGGCGCTCATCTGAGGGGATACAGGTGACATGGTCAGGGTGGGTTGTGGGGTGTTGGGCGCTCATCTGAGGGGATACAGGTGACATGGTCAGTGTGGGGTGTTGGGCGCTCATCTGAGGGAATGCAGGTGACATGGTCAGTGTGGGGTGTTGGGCGCTCATCTGAGGGGATACAGGTGACATGGTCAGGGTGGGGTGTTGGGCGCTCATCTGAGGGGATACAGGTGACATGGTCAGTGTGGGGTGTTGGGCGCTCATCTGAGGGGATACAGGTGACATGGTCAGGGTGGGGTGTTGGGCGCTCATCTGAGGGCATACAGGTGACATGGTCAGGGTGGGTTGTGGGGTGTTGGGCGCTCATCTGAGGGGATACAGGTGACATGGTCAGTGTGGGGTGTTGGGCGCTCATCTGAGGGGATACAGGTGACATGGTCAGGGTGGGGTGTTGGGCGCTCATCTGAGGGGATACAGGTGACATGGTCAGTGTGGGGTGTTGGGCGCTCATCTGAGGGCATACAGGTGACATGGTCAGGGTGGGGTGTTGGGCGCTCATCTGAGGGGATACAGGTGACATGGTCAGGGTGGGGTGTTGGGCGCTCATCTGAGGGGATACAGGTGACATGGTCAATGTGGGGTGTTGGGCGCTCATCTGAGGGGATACAGGTGACATGGTCAGGGTGGGGTGTGGGGTGTTGGGCGCTCATCTGAGGGAATGCAGGTGATATGGTCAGGGTGGGTTGTGGGGTGTTGGGCGCTCATCTGAGGGGATACAGGTGACATGGTCAATGTGGGGTGTTGGGTGCTCATCTGAGGGCATACAGGTGACATGGTCAGAGTGGGGTGTTGGGTGCTAATCTGAGGGCATACAGGTGACATGGTCAGGGTGGGGCGTTGGGTGCTAATCTGAGGGGATACAGGTGACATGGTCAGGGTGGGGTGTTGGGTGCTAATCTGAGGGGATACAGGTGACATGGTCAGGGTGGGGCGTTGGGTGCTAATCTGAGGGGATACAGGTGACATGGTCAGGGTGGGGTGTTGGGTGCTAATCTGAGGGCATACAGGTGACATGGTGAGGGTGGGTTGTGGGGTGTTGGGCGCTCATCTGAGGGGATACAGGTGACATGGTCAGGGTGGGGTGTTGGGTGCTAATCTGAGGGCATACAGGTGACATGGTGAGGGTGGGTTGTGGGGTGTTGGGCGCTCATCTGAGGGGATACAGGTGACATGGTCAGTGTGGGGTGTTGGGCGCTCATCTGAGGGGATACAGGTGACATGGTCAGTGTGGGGTGTTGGGCGCTCATCTGAGGGGATACAGGTGACATGGTCAGGGTGGGTTGTGGGGTGTTGGGTGCTCATCTGAGGGGATACAGGTGACATGGTCAGTGTGGGGTGTTGGGCGCTCATCTGAGGGGATACAGGTGACATGGTCAGGGTGGGTTGTGGGGTGTTGGGTGCTCATCTGAGGGGATACAGGTGACATGGTCAGTGTGGGGTGTTGGGCGCTCATCTGAGGGGATACAGGTGACATGGTCAGGGTGGGTTGTGGGGTGTTGGGTGCTCATCTGAGGGGATACAGGTGACATGGTCAGGGCGGGGGTGTTGGGCGCTCGTGGGGAATACGCTGGGGTGATACACATCAGGGAAAACAACAGACACGGATTCAATTACGGTTTAAATTACAGATCATTTTCCACGAACTGCAGAGAGAAAATAGCAGAGGTTTTTGCGGCCCAGAAAAATTACTGAAAGTGTGAATGAGGCCTAAAGGTATTTTGATACTTGTCTTTCAGGACAAGAGTACCTCGAAGAGAAAAGCTGTGCAAGCTTCCTCTCCTGACAAAAAAAAACTTGTTGGCTTGAGAAACTCACTACCGTCATACTATCTCAGTCCTACTTGAGCTGTCTCCTAGTTATCTCCTCAATACACCACACAGCACGTGGTCCCATCTGATGATGTTCTCTCTCTACCACATGTACATTCAAATTTTATATTGGAGTCCATTTACATAGCTCCACCCCCTTTCTAGATGTTTCTAGGGGACACCAGCCTGTATAAGGCATGGTGTCTTGGACTGATGGGGCGGTGGTGAGCGTAAGGGGTTAATGGTTAGTGAAGGGGGTATAGCTGGGATGGCTGCACATGGGAAGTTCCGGTGGTAACTAGGGGAGGAGTAGTTACCAGGAAAAGGCAGGCTATGGGTGGAGGCAAGGATACATAAGCCCGAGGAAGGGGCGGGCTTACCCTCTTTCGGCTTTGCCTCAACAGGAGTTTGTCATGTCTCAGGAGAGTCTGACCGAAGCTTTGCGGCTGCAGCTGCAGCAGGACCCGTCTTTCCTCGGCCGCCTGCTGGCAGGTTTGGGGGAAGAGTCGGGGCAGGTTTTGTCCAGTGGTGGCAGGCGGTCCGCTCGGCGCATCCGCCCACCCGCGCGCCTTAGTCCCAGTCCCCCGCTCTCTGCCCGGCGCCGGCAAGGGGGAGGTGGTAGAGCCGCATTAGCGGTTGCACCGGCGTCACTTCCGGTTGCGCCGCCGTTGGCTCCGCCCCTTCCGCCCTGCGCCCACGCTGCCAGCATCGTGTCCGGGTGTACCGCGGCTGCACAGTCTCCACCAGTGCCCGGTCCCCCCCCCTCTTTATCAGTGTCAGCAGCGATGGGCAATCAGGCTGGAGTCTCCCCTGCCTCACATGAGTCCGGTGAGTGCAGCTCTCCCAGCCCTTTGCAGCAGGCTACTGTTAACTGCCCGAGCCTGACTGCCCTTCCCCCCCCTCCTGTTACACAGCATGAGGTCCATCCCCTCTCCCTTCCTGATGACCCCCCCCTTCCCCCCCCCCCTCCCACCCTTATGCCGCCCAGCCAGCCTCCCGTTGCATTAGGCTTCACCGCGCAGCGTGGTTTCGATCAGGCCTCCTGTGGGGAGCGGCTGCCTGTGACTTCGCAGGCGTGCGGTGGGTCTCGTGCCAGTGTGTGCGGGCATAGGCGCTCCCGCTCGCCATCCTATGCGTCCTCCAGAGGATCTTCCAGGCATAGGCGCCATAGATCCCGCGACTCTAGAGTTCGCTATTCCAGACGTCACCATAGGGAGTCTAGACAACGGAGCCGATCGAGGCGCTCCAGAAGTTCTAGGTGGCGATCCCCTTCCTCTGGGTCCTCGTCTCGTACCCCCTCGAGCTCTGATGGGGAGTCAGTTCGTGGCAAGAAAAGGCGGGAGCCTTCACGCCGGAAGAGGAGTCCATGCTGCTCAGTTCGGCCAGAAGCGGCGGCTCCAAGTGCACAGACTCTGCCGTCAGCCCCGCCGGCGCCGGTACAGACGTTATCGGCAGCACCGATGTTGCCCTCGATTTCGATGCCTATTCCTCAGGAGATGCCTGGTCAGGCGTCATCTGCAGTTGGGGGTGAGTTTGACTTTGCACGGGCATGGGGTGGGGGGGCGGGTGATTTAGTGCCTGCCCTTAAGGCGATTCTTAGCAAAATTGACCCGGTTCCCCCGCCACAGGCTGGAGCTAGGCAGCCTCCGGCAAAAGCTGGCGTTCATAAGGACGCCTTTTTCTGTGGGATTAGCCCGCTGGGCACGCATTTGGACGATGACACAAAGAGTAAAATTTGGGCTAACCAATATGTTGATATTTGGTCCTTGATCACTACGGATCAGCACACCGTCGACAAAGAGCGACGCGTCGCTGCTGACCGTTATGATAAACGACCAAAGGTCGCAAAGACCATAAACAACTGGCTACAGGCTTTCTCTGTACTGGGTTGTGTTATGGGTATGAAGCACCCGGAGCGTTGCTCTGAGCTTTTCATTTATATGGACTCAATTTATAGTGCTTTTAAGTCACATGGGGGCAGCGCTTGGTGGCGGTACGATGAGGAATTTCGCCGCCGCCTTGCTTTGCAGCCTGAAATTGGGTGGGGTGTGAAGGCCACGGATGTGTGGCTGCGCTTGATGATGGCTCAGAAGAGCAATCCCTTTCCCTCAGCGGCCACTGCCTCAGCGCCTGCAGTACCCGGGGCAGTGGCCGTGCGACGGCCAGGAACCTGCTGGCTTTTTAATGAGGGCCATTGCAAGTTCTTCGGACTCTGTAAGTTCCGCCACGAGTGCTCCTCCTGCGGGGGGCAGCACGCGGCGGTTAGATGCCAGCGATCTAAGTTGCCAGGTAAGCCAGCTGCGGGTGTTGACGGGAAAGACCCCGGTGAACGTGGACGCGATGCGCCCGTGGTTAAGTAGTTATCCTAAGCGTGATGCAGCTAGTCAATTGTTACATGGTTTTACCCATGGGTTTTTCATACCTTTCTATTTTTCTCCCTATCCGTTATGGGCGGATAATCTGAAATCTGCCCGGGAAGCACATGAGGTCCTCGTTGATAAGGTTAGTCAGGAGTTAGCCCTGGGTAGGGTTGAGGGTCCTTTTGTTGTTCCTCCTTTTGAGAATTTGAGGGTGTCACCTCTCGGTGTTGTCCCTAAGAAAGAAGTTGGTAAGTTTCGTTTGATACATCACCTTTCTCATCCTAAGGGCAGTTCTGTCAACGACGGTATTCCCAAGGAGGACGCCGCGGTTTCTTATGTTTCTTTTGATAGTGCTGTCCGCCTTCTTGTTGCGGCCGGCCGCGGTGCCCTCCTTGCGAAGTCGGATATACAGTCTGCCTTTCGTCTCCTCCCGGTGCATCCGGAATGTTATCATCTGCTGGGTTTTCAGATAAACGGTTTGTATTACTATGACACTTGTCTCCCTATGGGTTGTTCCATTTCGTGTCACTTCTTCGAGATGTTCAGTTCCTTCCTCGAATGGGTGGTGCGCTATGAAACCGGGAGTAATGCGATCATTCATTATTTGGATGATTTTTTGTTTGTTGCCCCAGCAGATTCCCATTGGTGTCGTTTTTTGTTGAACACCTTCCTTTTTTATATGCGTAAATTTGGTGTTCCTATTGCCGGGGAAAAGACTGAGGGCCCGGCGACTTCGCTGTCTTTTCTTGGGATCGAACTCGATTCCATGGACATGGTTTTTCGACTTCCGGCGGACAAGCTGGCTCGCTTGGCTTCTCTGATTGACGGTTTCCTGGCTGTGCGTAAGGTCTCATTACGGCAAATGCAATCCCTGTTGGGATTGCTAGTTTTTGCCTGCAGAATCATGCCGATGGGCAGGGTTTTCTGCAGGCGCTTATCGCTGTCCACCAGAGGAGTCAGGTTGCCCAGCCACCGCATCCGGCTGACCGCTGCCTTGAAGGCCGATCTGATGGTGTGGAAGGAATTTTTGGGTTCCTACAATGGTCGCACTTGCTGGCCCTCTCAGGAGGTTTCCAGCGACGAATTGGAATTGTTCACAGACGCGGCCGGTTCCTGCGGTTTTGGGGCCATCCTGGGCAACGATTGGTGTGCCGAGGCGTGGCCTCCGGATTGGCAGGAGCTTGGTCTCTGTCGTAATCTTACGCTGCTGGAGCTCTTTCCCATAGTGGTTGCTGTTGAACTTTGGGGAAGAGTTCTGGCTAACAGGCGGGTATGTTTTTGGACAGATAACCTCAGTGTCGTTTTCTGTATTAATAAGTTAACCTCGTCTTCCCTCCCGGTGTTAGCTTTGTTGCGACACTTAGTTTTGCGTTGCCTCGAGGGTAATATTGTGTTCAGGGCACAACATGTTCCAGGTAAAATTAATGTGGTTGCTGACGCTTTATCCCGTTTTGATTGGCAGGTTTTTCGACAGCTCCGTCCGGAAGCGGCGCCGAATGGACTGGCATGCCCGGAGCACCTCTGGGACTTAGTGACACACGGCTGCTCCCGCTAGTGCAGGCTTCAGTGTCGCAATCGACGTGGTCTGCGTATGGTAAGGCATGGGATGAGTGGTTGGGTTGTGTCGGTTCAAGAAATGTCATGCTGAGCGAGGACGACCGTGTGTCTACTACGGTTGAGTACCTTCTGTCTCTACGGGATTAAGGACTATCAGGTGTGGTTGCGCAGCGTAGGATAGCGGGCATTAATTTCCACTTTAAGTTGCGAGGTTGGGCGGACGTTAGTGGCAATTTTACTATCCGTCAGGCCCTTATGGGCTGGAGGAGGAGTCAGACTCCTAAGGACAGTCGCAGGCCGATTTCTTATTCGTTGTTAGTTCGTTTATTAGATCAGTTAGATAAGTTATGTCGGACCGAGTTTGAAGTTTTACTGTTTTCTGCTGCCTTTGTCCTGGTTTTTTTTTTGGGGCGTTTAGAGTCAGTGAGCTGGTTCCTCCATCTAGTCTTCGGGCTGGAGGCCTTTTGACCGAGGATGTGTTGTTATCCAACGGGGTGCTTAGGGTTAGGGTCCGCAGATCCAAGACAGATCTTTTGGGTCTGGGTGCATGGCCCCCCCTATCCCCGGTTCAAGGTCCGGCTTGTCCCGTCAGCATTGTCTCTAGGTACATGGCGGCTCGTCCTAGGTGCACCCAGTTTCTGGTACACGCAGATGGTGTTCCCTTATCTAGGTACCAGTTTCAAGCATTGATGAAAAAGGCCTTGGAGGCGGCCGGTGCCCCCCAGGCCGAGTTTGGGACGCATTCCTTTAGAATTGGCGCGGCGACGGAGGCAGCTAGAGCGGGGTTGTCAGAGGAGCAAGTGATGAGGATAGGGCGCTGGAGGTCCGCATGTTATGCCTCTTATGTTAGGCCGGAACTTCTTTGCTAATGTGTTTTTCTTGCAGGTCCTAGACGTCCGGTGGTGTGGCTAATTGGCCACTCGTACATTTATTGGGCGGCACAGAGAGCAGCGCATTGCCCGGGAGGCCGGTCTCTTGGTTTCCGGGATTTGGAGGTGCATTGGAAAGGAGTCAAGGGGCTCCGCTGGTCCGAGGTCCTGTCCCAGGCGATCGAGATAGGACGTTCTGCTCGTTCTCCAGTGGTTTTGGTTATACATGCGGGGGGGAATGATTTGTGCCTACTTCGTTTGAATGAGTTACTGACCATCATTCGTTCCGACTTTGAGAGATTGCCGGGCTTTTTTAATGAAGTGGTGTTGGTTTGGTCAGAAATAGTTTCAAGGGTCAAGTGGCAGGGCGCTAGGGATGCAGCGGCGATGGAGAGGGCCCGTAGGACTGTTAACGCTCGCACTTCTAGATTCGTGCGGGCGAACGGGGGTGTGGTGGTTCGCCATAGGCAATTGGAAGGGGACAATCGGAGATTAATGATTGCTGACGGAACGCACCTGAATGATATTGGTTTGGATATTTTCCTGTCGGGGCTCCAGGACGGGGTGGAACAGGCCTTGTATATTTTGGGGGGGGGTCGGGGCTCGGTCTAGGCTTAGCCGAGCCCCTCCGTGGCGGTGAAGAGAAGGAGAAATGGAGGCAGTGCCCGTCGGCCTTCCGACGGCTGGCACAACCCCGACGAAGTTTGGTTGATATTGGTTAAGTTAATAAAAGCTGTGGCCGACCCCGTCCACTAAAATTGGAACTGTTGTCTGTGCAGTTATTTAGCTAGCACCATTCACGTGGCAAAGGGTATCCTAGCAGTCTAGGGGACACCAGCCTGTATAAGGCATGGTGTCTTGGACTGATGGGGCGGTGGTGAGCGTAAGGGGTTAATGGTTAGTGAAGGGGGTATAGCTGGGATGGCTGCACATGGGAAGTTCCGGTGGTAACTAGGGGAGGAGTAGTTACCAGGAAAAGGCAGGCTATGGGTGGAGGCAAGGATACATAAGCCCGAGGAAGGGGCGGGCTTACCCTCTTTCGGCTTTGCCTCAACAGGAGTTTGTCCCTCCCTCCCTCCCTATGTTTTGTACTCAGTGGCGTTGGTTTGTCTGTTTAAGAGGTTGGTGTGTGTGTTACGTCAAAAAAAAAATAAAAAAAATAAAAAAAAAAGAATGTGTTTTATAAAGTCACAGCTGGCGGTGAAGAGAAGGAGAAATGGAGGCAGTGCCCGTCGGCCTTCCGACGGCTGGCACAACCCCGACGAAGTTTGGTTGATATTGGTTAAGTTAATAAAAGCTGTGGCCGACCCCGTCCACTAAAATTGGAACTGTTGTCTGTGCAGTTATTTAGCTAGCACCATTCACGTGGCAAAGGGTATCCTAGCAGTCTCAGCTAACTGCTGTACTTCTCCCAGGAGGCAGTTGGTGGCACTATTGTGTAAACTCCCTGAATGTGGTGTGTGCTTGTAAGTATGCAGCCATCTCTAGCTTAGTCCACCTCTGTGATACTTAATATATCATATTAATAAACACATACAGATACAATACAGGCTCCATTCTCGGCCTAGCCTTAGGGATACCCACTTCAGTATACTGTATACAGTGAACAAGGATCAAGAAACAGAGTCTCGCACTCACCGGACTGAAGATGCAAGTGGTTTATTTCCGATACATCAGAGTAGGCTAGGCGGGGAGAGGGGAGATGGTGAAGCAGGTGTGTTCAGCAGGAGCAACAAAATGTTTCACGCCTACAGAGGCGCTTCGTCGGGCTAGGAACCACACCGCTCTGCACCGCCGCTCCACGGTTTGGATACAGTCTGTGTGCTATATACTCCAGTCCCGGGTTTCCCACATTGGGTGTACCTTGTAGTTAGTGCCGGCCGGAACTCTCACCATACGTATACTGTATACAGTACTTGAGTAGTCAGGTTTTCAGATGAAGGCAGACATTCTGTTTATGATGTATTTCCCCTTTGTTCATTCTAAAATAGTGCAATTCCCAGCTGTAGGGTGCAGGTTCTCAGTATATGCAACAATTTAGCAGCCAGGGTGCAAAGTAAAGCCAGAGCCCTGTTATGTCCTTGTCCTACATCTCCTCACAGGTTTCTCTTTGTCTGCCTCCACACAGACCCTCTTCTCACTGCTCTAATCATATTTTAAAATTTTGTCTATGTAGCTTATGGCAACAGTGATCTAGGCGAGGAAGGAAAACAAAATGGCTAAAGCGATAGTCATAGCAAATAAGAGCAGGGGAGTGATAAAAGTAATGTACACTAGTGTAAAAGTAAAAAAAAGTGAAAAAAAATGTGCACCAAACACAACACAGCCCCCCCCACCCCTAATAATAAAGATGCATTACATTCCCCATACACAATAAAACGTGACATAAAAGTGATCAAAAACACAAATCATATACATATTTGGTATCGTTACGTAACGACCCAATCTATAAAACTATGTCAATAATTATATCGCACGACACACGCTGTAAAAAAAAAATAAAAAAAACAGTACCAGAATAGCTGTATTTTATCAATCCACTTTAGAAAATACGTCATAAAAGAGATCAAAAAGTCATATATACATATAAAACTTGGTATCAATAGAAACTACAGATCTTCCCGAAAAATAAGCCCAAAACCAGCAAAAGATGAGAACGCTATGGATCTTGCAATGTGGCGACAGTTTTTGTGGGTTTTTGCTAGGAAGATAGTTTCTATTGCGCCAAAGCGGTAATAGTTAAAAAAACTATACAAATGTGGTATCGCCGTAACCGCAGCGACCCAGAGAATACATGTATTATGTTATTAGTGACCGCCGATACGGATTTTTACGGCGATCACTAATGGGCTCTATTCTGCTGCCATCAGCTCTTTATGGCGATGGCGCAGAATAGTGCAGCGGCGCCGGTAATGCCCGCAGCCCCCTGTTTGGGCTGAGTGTGGGGTCAGTCCCGGCCAGTCCCCTCACCGGCGATCGCTGCTATTATCAATATAACGGCGGCCAACGGTAACAGGCATTGCCAGCACAGCTGAACGCTTTCATCTCTTCTCACCGTGAATCCACAGTGAGAGGAGATGAGAACATGTCCCCCCCTGTCCCCAGAATTAACCCTAGTGACCTGGTCACTGACCCTCCCCTCCCAGGTCGGCCATCTGATCCAAGATGGCCGCCGCCATCACTGTGAACAGACTCTGTTCACAGTGATGGATTCCTAAAAATGATCAAAGCTTCATTCTCTCCACCACCGGAGGTGGTGGAGAGCATGGGGCAATGATCGGTGACCACCCAGTGTGGTCCCAGTACAAGTGATCAGCGGTATATACTATATACCGCTGATCGCTTGTTCCAAATGGTGCAGGCACCTTTTTACGCCTGTCACCAAAGTCAAGTGCCCTGGATTACCCGTAACCACCCTGGATTACTTGTAATCACCCCAGATTACCTGTAACCACCCCAGATTACCTGTAACCACCCCAGATTGCCCGTCACCACCCCAGATTGCCCGTCACCACCCCAGATTGCCTGTAATCTCCTTAGATTGCCCGTATCCACCCCAGACAGCCCATAACCATCCCAGACAGCCCATAACCACCCCAGATTGCCCATAACCACCCCAGATTGCCAGTCACCTCCCCAGATTGCCTGTCACTACCCCAGATTGCCTGTAATCTCCCCAGATTGCCCGTAATCTCCCCAGATTGCCCATAACCATTCCATACAGCCCGTAACCACCACAGATTGCCCGTAACCACCCCAGATTGCCACAGACTGCCTGTAACTACCCCAAATTGCCTGTAACCACCCCAGATTGCTCGCAACCACCCCAGATTGCCCGTCACCACCCCAGATTTCCCGTCACCACCCCAGATTGCCCGTTGCAACCCCAGATAGTCAGTGAACACCACCAGATTGCCCGTCACCACCCCAGATAGCCAGTGAACACCCCCAGATTGTCCATCACCACCCCAGATAGCCAGTAACCACCCCTAGATAGCCAGTAAACACCCCAAGATTGCCCATAACCACCCCATACAGCCAGTAAACACCCCCAGATTGCCCGTAACCACACCAGATTGCCTGTTGCCACCTCAGATAGCCAGTAAACACCCCAAGATTGTCCATTACCACCCCAGATAACCAGTAAACACCCACATATTGCCTGTAACTAAAATGACACTCCTTCCCTTCTGAGCCCCGCTGTGTGCCCATACAGTGGTTTATGCCCACATATGGGGTACCATTGTATTCAGGAGAACCTCCGTTACAAATTTTGGGGTGCTTTTTCTCCCCTGTTCCTCGTGAAATTGAGAAATTTTTAACTACACAAACATGTTATTGGAAAAATTAAATTTTTTTCATTTTTACGGTCTAGTTTTGAATACTTTCCTCTAATACCTGTGGGGTCAAAATGGTCACCAAACCCCAAGATGAATTCTTTGAGGGGTGCACTTTCCTAAATGGGGTGACTTTTGGGGGGTTCTATTCTGCTGACACTACAGGGGCTCTGCAAACGCACCTGGCGCTCAGAAACTTCTTCAGAAAAATCATGCACTGAAAATGCTAATTGGCGCTCCCTTCCTTCTGAGCCCCGCTGTGTGCCCATACAGTGGTTTATGCCCACATATGGGGTACTGTTCTACTCACGAGAACCTGCGTTACATATATTGGGGTGAGTTTTCTCCCCTGTTCCTCGTGAAATTGAGAAATTTCAAACTAAACAAACATGTTATTGGAAAAATTCTATTTTTTCATTTTTACTGTCTTCTTTTGAATACTTTCCTCTAATACCTGTGGGGTCAAAATGGTCACCACACCCCAAGATGTATTCTTTGAGGGGTGCACTTTCCTAAATGGGGTGACTTTTGGAGGGGGGTTATTCTGCTGACACTACAGGGGCTCTGCAAACGCACCTGACGCTCAGAAACTTCTTCAGCAAAATCTGAACTGGAAATGCTAATAGGCGCTCCTTCCCTTCTAAGCCCTGCTGTGTGCCCATACAGTGGTTTACGCCCACATATGGGGTACCGTTGTACTCAGGAGAACCTGCGTTACAAAATTTGGGGTGCATTTTCTCTCATGTTTATTATGAAAATGAGATACTTTAATCTTAACAAATATATTATTAAAAAATTTCTATTTTCCATTTTTTTCCGGCCTAATGGTGAATACTTTCCTCCAGCCCCTGTAGGGTTAAAATGCTCATTATACCCCTAGATTAATTCTATAAGGTGTCTAGTTTCCAAAATGGGGTCCCTTATGGGGGTTTCCAGTAAACAAGCCTCCTAAATCAACTTAAAATAAGAACTGGTCCCTAAAAAAAAAATCAGTTTTGGAAATTTCATGAAAATGTGATAATTTGCTGATACATTTCTAAGCCCCGTAACACCCTAAAACAGTGAAATATGTTTACGAAATGAAATCAGAATAAAGAGGACATATTGATAATGTGACTTACTAACTAATTTTGTCATGTGCCCTTTTTTTTTTTTTTTGAAGCAAAGAATTTCAAAGTTCGTAAAGTGCAAAATTTTCAAATTTTTCATTATATTTTGATGTTTTTCACATAAAACACACAAGACAGTGACCAAATTTTGCCACTAACATAAAGTACCATATGTTACGAAAAAACTGTCTCAGAATCGCTAGCATACGTTAAAGCATCACTGAGCTATAAGCGCATAAAGTGAGACAGGTCAGATTTTGAAAAATGAGCCTGGTCATTAAAGGAGAAGTCCGGCCAAAATTTATTTTTTATATGTTATTACTTATGGAAAGTTATACAATTTTCTAATGTACATTAATTATGGGAAATGTTCATATACTGCTATTTCCCTTAATTTAGTGTATCAGGAAGTGTTAGAATTCTCTCAGAAGCAGTGACGTCACGGCGAACGGTTTAATTCCTATGGAGTGTCCAGCAGGGGCGCACTATATATAGAAGTCAATGGTACTCATTGACTTCTATATAGAGAGCGCCCCCTGCTGGACACTCCATTGGAATTACAATGGATGTGTGTATGTAATGTAATGTACTGTACTTTGCGATTGAATACATTTATGGAATACTTTGGGGAGCAAGTGTCCTTGCTCCCCAAAGTATCCCATACATGTAATCAATAAATACATTTGCTGGGCACCAAGCAGGGAGGGAGAGAGGTGCCATCTACCTCCCCCCTCCCTGCTCGGTGCTGGGAACATATACAAAGTACTACTCCCCCATTATCTGCAGATAATGGGGGAGTAGTACCTGTGCTATCTTATCGCCGCCTGCGCCACCGCTCACACAAGTGTCGCCCGCTCCGCCGCCGCTCACAGTAGTGCCCCCTCCTCCTATGCTCCCCCTTCTCCTCAAAACACTATGGCCCCGCTGACTCCCCGCCGCCCGTGCCACTCCTCACACTATCCGGCTACTGCTCTCTGCTCCTGCAGGCCAGCCGCGTCAGCCCGGCCGGCGCTCCTGGTGCTTTCTGGTGTCCCAGGCCGGTGTGGGTAAGGGCTGACGCGGCCGGCCTGCAGGAGCAGAGAGCGGTGGCCGGCCGGATAGTGTGAGGAGCGGCACGGGCGGCGGGGAGTCAGCGGGGCCATAGTGTTTCGAGGAGGAGGGGGAGCATAGGAGGAGGGGGCATTACTGTGAGCGGCGGCGCCAGCGGCGATAAGATAGAACAGGTACTACTCCCCCATTATCTGCAGATAATGGGGGAGTAGTACTTTGTATATGTTCCCAGCACCGAGCAGGGAGGGGGAGGTAGATGGCACCTCTCTCCCTCCCTGCTCGTGCCCAGCAAATGTATTTATTGATTACATTTATGGGATACTTTAGGGAGCAAGGACACTTGCTCCCCAAAGTATTCCATAAATGTATTCAATCGCAAAGTACAGTACATTACATTACATACACACATCCATTGTAATTCCAATGAAGTGTCCAGCAGGGGCGCACTATATATAGAAGTCAATTACCGTTCGCCGTGACGTCACTGCTTCTGAGAGAATTCTAACACTTCCTGATACACTAAATTAAGGGAAATAGCAGTATATGAGCATTTCCCATAATTAATGTACATTAGAAAATTGTATAACTTTCCATAAGTAATAACATATAAAAAATAAATTTTGGCCGGACTTCTCCTTTAAGGCCCAAACAGGCTTGGTCCCTAAGGGGTTAAAGAGTCACTGTCGTATTTTTTTTATTTTTTTTTTTTGTAGAAATCAATAGACCAGGCGATTTTAAGAAACTTTGTAATTCGGTTTCTTAGCCAAATATGCCATTATCTGCATTTAAAAAGCCTTTTCCCAGGTCCCCCCCCCCCCTCCTTCCTCTTTTCCATCCACTGCAAAAAAATCAGGAAATTGTGACTTGTTGCATCAGACGTCCCCAGTCTGTTCCTATAGAGAGGGGGGGAGAAGGGGGGAGGAGGGAGTTAAACAGCAGCACAAAGCAGATAACAGAGGATTACAGGCACGGATCTGGGTGACAGCTGTAATCAGAGGTCAGAGAGGTCAGTGGTGACTGTCAGAGGAGATAAAGGGTGAGGTATTTGTAGATTAACTCTTTGTTGTCCTGTTTTGGTCTTTTATTTAGCTCTCTCCATAGGAGAACAATGAAGATGGGGGGAGAGCTTCAAACTGCTTTTTCATGATAAAAATGCATTTTTCGGCTAATAAACCCAATTACAAAGTTTCTTAAAATCACCTGTACTATTGATTTCTGCAAAAAAAAAATTCACGACAGTGACACTTTAAGCTCTGCTTTTCTTTTGTGTCACATTAAGTATGGGGTAAAATCAGAAAACAAGAGAAATACCATAAAACACACCAAAGGGTCAAAATCAGAAAGAAGGTCAGACTACCAGGTCAAAAAGGCTAGGACACAACCAGCAGCTTAGCGTCAGGCAAAGGCAAGGTAGGAACTAAGGCAGGAAATCAAGATATCGGGAATGTTGGCTTCATGGCAGAAGTAATGCCGGTGTAGGCTCAAGGAGACCAAACTCAGACACCCCTGACCAGCAGGTGCTCTGATAAAATACACAGAGGCTATAGAGACAATGATCACCAATGTGGGAACAGGTTGGCCATCTCTCCTCAATCCAGATTTGTCGGCACATCTTCTCGCTCACCCTCACCTCCTAGCCCCTTCTTGATTGACAGACAAGGCGTGGCTTACAATCAAGTGGGGGCTATGAGGTGAGTGCAACTGAGGAGGCATGCCAGGCTGGGGCACTTAAGCTGGTTAGCACCACCTCCTTGACACTTGGCTGAGAAATACAAAGGTGATTTTATAAATTTTTCAACCATCATCAGCTCTAGGAAAGGTACAGAGTGGTATTATACCCCAACAGTTGTGCACACTATGTAGGCTGGACCCTACGGGGGACACTTAAGAGCGCTGCTTTCTGGCATACGCCAGGGAAAAGGCGCAGATTCATCGCTTCTCCCTGGCGTATGTCAGCCGTATCCCCTGGTAACCCTGATGGGTGGGCAGGGGGGCGTGACAAGGTGGGCCTTCTACCACAACAGATGTACCAAGATTTACACCTGCTCCTGAGCAGGACAGGCCGGTTTCTGGGCTCCATTTAAAGAGACAGACCACTATATATATAGTCATGCAGGGGAGCATTGTCAGTGTGTTCCCCTTATATAGAGGCATGTATTTTTACCCTTACAAGTTCACCTCATGGACTGGCAGCATCTTTTGCCCTCAACCCTGACAGATTGATGATCCAGTCACAGCTCAAGGAGCTGGTTTACCACAGTTTAAATATACTGCACTATGATTGGTCAATCATATTAACAGAGCGATCACAGGTGGTGTTAGCCCAGTCACACCCAATGACTGTCCTATGGTGCTCCTTATTTATTTAGGAAAAGGTTTAGGCTGGGTTCACACTGCGTTTTTGCAATCCGTTTAACCTATCCGTTTTTATTTGGTTACTTTTAACGGATAGAAAAACGTTTTGATCTTTTTTTTTTTTTTATAATGGAAGTCAAGGGAAAAATGGATCCAAACGCATGGCACACAGTTGCATCCGTTTTTTCCATAAAATGGATACGTTAAACGAATTGCAAAAACACAGTGTGAACCCAGCCTTTGCAATGTGTTTGCACTGTGCTTCAGTTGCTGCAGAACCTCATTATACACACCTCAGTTGCTACAGAATGTCATAACACACCTCAGTTGCTGCAGAACCTCATAATACATACCCCATCTGCTGCAGAACCTCTTAATACACACCTCAGCTGCTGCAGAACCTCATAATTCACACCTCAGCTGCTGCAGAACCTCTTAATACACCTCAGCTGCTGCAGACCATCATAATACACACCTCTGCTGCTGCAGAACTACTTAAAACAAACTTTAGCTGCTGCAGAACATTATAATACACACCTCATCTGCTGCAGAACTGTACAATACACACCTCATCACCTCATCTACTGCAGAACCTCATAATACACCTCAGCTGCTGCAGACCATCATAATACACACCTCATCTGCTGCAGAACATCATACTACACCTCATCTGCTGCAGAACCTCATAATACATACCTCAGCTGTTGCAGAACCTCATATTACACACCTCAGCTTCTGCAAAATATCATAATACACACCTCAGTTACCGCAGAACATCATAATACACCTCAGCTGCTGCAGAACATCATAATACACCTCAGCTGCTGCAGAACCACATAATACTCACCTCATCTGCTGCAGAACTGTATAATACACACCTCAGCTGCTGCAGAACCTCATAATAAACACCTCAGCTGCTGCAGAACATAATAGACACCTCAACTGCTTGAGAATATCATAAAACACACCTCAGCTGCTGCAGAACTTTGTAATACAAACCTCAGCCACTGCGGAACATCCTAATGCACACCTGAGCTACAGAAAGGCTGCACGCGACCCTCGTGAGCGGTAAGCCGCCATGACGGGGTGTCCAGCCATGAAGGGGTTAAAATTGGTAGAAAGGAAGTATAACGCGGGAGTTGCTAGGGGAGGGGTAGGGGAGGGGACAAGGAGGGGACAGAGTTTACTTAAGGGACTGGCTCTCTCCTCATGGTAACACTCGGGAGGAGAGAGCAGTGTGAAGAGTCCCGCCCACCCTCCCTTATTTTTGGCCGTGGGTGCCTGTACGTTTGGGTATGTGGGAGGGGGGTTTTTGTTTCTCTCGTCATGGCAGCTGTGGCGGGTGTAGAGGGTCCTTGGGGTTGGTCTTGGATTCTGATTTGGGGGTACATGGGTAGCAATCCTCTGATGTACTGGTATCATCAGGGGAAGTTCTGGGCTCCTGCCAGTGTGGTGTCACGGGGAGCGGTGTTATAGTTATGGTCAATACAGCCATCTGCTGAGCTTTATATAGAGGGTGTGGGGCCTTTGAGCCGGTAGCGGGCGGCTGGAGGTTTAAATTGATGGGGAGCAGATTGTTTGGGAAATTGGAGCCCCAAGGACCCCCTGCACATTAAGAAGGCTCGATATATATATACGTATCTAACATTACTTGTTTGGCCGTTGGATATGTATATATATATATTTATTTCTATATTTAGTTTTAATATTTGGAGTTAATGTTTGGTGCAATATTTTGTATGTTGTTTTGTTAATAAAATGGCTGCTGTGGCCAATTTTTTCCAAGCAGGTTTCTGTGTCTTATTCGGGGACGAGAGGGTTGGTCCAGCGGAAGGGGGGAAGGGAGGTTTCTTACTGTAAGGTAAAGGAATGGTCTGGGCTACCCCCTGTCATGCAAATCCTCACGATGCACACCAGATACTGCACACCATAATGCACAGCGCAGCTAAGCAGAGTCTCTACAGTAGCTGCACACTACAATAAATGGTAAATGATTTACCCCGGCAGCACACTGAGCCTGAGGCCTTGGGCTTTTTATGGCCACAAAATTGTCTCCTACTAATCTTTATGGGCCTATACATAATAAACATAACTGGTGTAACAACCATAGCAGTCACCATTATCATCACTGGGGAATCTCCAGTACCGCTGGACTGCTATGTGCCTGTGTGGTTCCCCCAATTCAGATACAGAATCTATACACTATATTATAATGCAGTCATATAATATACACATCAAATACAGGATGTATTATATAATTAATTAGTGTAATTAATTAATATACACAACAAATACAGACTGTATACACTAAATTATAATGCAGTGATATAAATATAATATACACATCAAATACAGAATGTATACACTATATTATCATGCAATGTTCTGTTCAGATCCCGACAGGAAGAGTGAGGTAGTCTCCATACTTAGGGCGGTATTACACGGGACGATGGGGGCCCGATAATACCTGTAAACGAGCAGCGATCTGCTAAATCGTCGCTCATTTACTGGAACTATTACACGGCCCGATAATCATTAAACAAGGGCTGCAAGGACATCATTACCGATGTCCTTGCAGCCCTTGCTTAACTATATACAATACCTATCCAGGTTCCAGGGCTGCTGCTGCGGTCTTCTTCAGAGTGGCCTGTCAGCTGACAGGCCGCCCGGCCAATCACCGCTGTCGCCTGTGATTGGCCGGGCGGCCTGTCAGCTGACAGGCCACTCTGAAGCTAGAGCGCGCAGGACCCAGGGAGAAGAAGACTGCAGCAGGAACCCTGGAACTGGATAGGTAATGTATATCGTTAGTCGCCGGCCGCACACCGCTATTACACGTAGCAGTGCGCGGTCGGCGCCCGACGAAAATAGATCCAAACCTATATCAACGATCAGCCGATGATCGTTGTGATTGGCTGATCGTTGTATTTATTACATGGAGCGATAATCGGCCAAATCGGGACAATTCAGCCGATTATCGTTCCCTGTAATAGTAATAGAAACAACAAGGCTGAAGTGGTGAAAGTAAGCACATAGAACTCTCGCTGATGTAAGGCACAACTCTTACTGATAGCATGTCAATGAACAGCAGCCACTCCCAACTAATCCCCACAGTCAGTATCCTCCTGCACTCCAAGACGGGTAAAACAGGCGCAGGTCCAAGGGGTAATAGTAATATCAAATTTATTAAAAGAATTATTCCAGTGACACAAGGCGTTTATCAAGTGTCAAGTGTCTAAGTTGATTAGACACTTGATGAAGAGACCAGATATTTTTTTTTTTTTTTTTTTTTAAATAATTTTTATTAGGCTTCACATATGTACACCAACACTAAAAATGAACATCCAGGGTTTGACTATAACCTCTTTCCTTCCCCTCTCCTATAGAAGGTAGGGCTCCAGTTCTTTTACTCCCACAGTCCAAGGGGAGGCCAACAATACTCCCAATAAAATCTACCCAATCCCTCCCTTTTCCCCCTTTTTACAATCTTCCCCTCTAGAAGGGCAGACCTGGATCGGCATGGTACAACTCTCTCTTATTAGCTATCATAACTACTTACCCCATCCCTCCCCCCTTCTTCCCCCTTAAACCTCTCTCGATTACTCTAAGCACCAGCCCAATCCGCATTAAAGCCATTATGTATTCCAAAGATATCCCATTACTCCCCCACCCTCCACTTCATATCTTTATCTACCGCCCCTGGGAGACATGTCCGTGGCAGAGGGGGAAGAGGGCGCACGCCGGGCGACTCACTCCTTCAACTCTTACACAACTCTTACTCACCGACTAAACCCCTTTTCCCTATTACACCCTCTAATTATTGTCCTGGCCCATTTGGTCTCACACCCCCGCCTGGCACCCCCTTCTCAGGAGGACCCCTTCATGGGTGCTACGACCCCCTGGACCTTTCAATTAATAAGGCTGGTCCCTAGTCCTCCCCCAGGCACAAAGATAACCTTATATTAAGGTCACCCGTCCCCAACAGAGGCCACTGGCCAGCCTATACTCTCATTACCACATTATTATATTACTACTAAAACTTCTCTTTATGGGGTTTCTCTTGGTCTCATACTCTCTTTCCACACACTCTCAACCTCACCCCCTCGCACGCCCCCCTCCCCACCCCCTACCCCCGCACACCCCCTACCCTCTTAAACCTTAACCATGCGGAGAGGGTTGGCGCCCCTTCCCTTTTACTCTCTCCCACAATTTATCCTCACCTACTACCTACCCATCCAGGCCTGCCCTCCCTTACAAATGCATACCGATTTACAGAAAGCTTAAGCCCTCCTCCATCCCCTATTTTTTCCCCCATATTTCCCTCCCCCCCCTCCCACAACACAACCAAAATAAACAAAAAAAAAAAAAAAACCTCCCCCCCCTTCCCCGGGTTTCTTCCTTCTACCAATTTGACCACATGCTTTCGTATTCCTCTAATCTATTGGACTGTAGGGCTTTTACATAATCCATCAATTTTAGGCTCTTTATCTCCTTTTTCCAATCCTCCACTGACGGTGCACACGGGGAAATCCATTTTTTTAGTACACAAAACCTAGCTGCAAACATTACTCTATTTACTATACTTTTTTGCACTCTAGTGATCTCTAACCCCCCCATATCCCCCAACAATGCAATCTTCGGACATACCTTCAATTCCAACCCTAATCTATCTTTAATTATACCAAATATTTCTCCCCAATACCTTTTAAGTTTAGGACATCTCCACATCAAGTGAATTAAATCCCCCTTATCCACTTTACATCTATCACACAAATCTGTATCCCGTGATTTCATTTTAAATAACTTATCTGGTGTATAGTGTAACCTTCTAATTATAAATATCTGTGACACTCTGTGGTTCATTCTCAAACTACACTCCTTTATATTACCCAGAGCACTTCCCCAGTCTATTTCATTGTTCCCCAAATCTTCTTCCCATTTATATTTAAAGTGTCACTGTCGTGAATTTTTTTTTTTTGCAGAAATCAATAGTCTAGGCGATTTTAAGAAACTTTGTAATTGGGTTTATTATCCGAAAAATGCATTTTTATCATGAAAAAGCAGTTTGAAGCTCTCCCCCCTGTCTTCATTGTTCTCCTATGGAGAGAGCTAAAGAAAAGACCAAAACAGGACAACAAAGAGTTAATCTACAAATCCCTCACCCGTTATCTGTTCTGACCATCACCAGTGACCTGTCTGAGCTCGGATTACAGCTGTCACCCAGCTCTGTGCCTGTAATCCTCTGTTATCTGCTTTCTGCTGCCGGCTAACTCCCTCCTTCCTCCTCCCCCCTCCCCTCTCCCTAGAACAGACAGGGGACGTCTCCTGCAACAAGTCACAATTTTCAGATTTTTCAGAGTGGATGAAAAAGAGGAAGGAGGGGGGGACCTGGGAAAAGGCTTTTTACATGCAGATAATGGCAGATTTGGCTAATAAACCCAATTACAAAGTTTCTTAAAATCGCCTGGACTATTGATTTCTGCAAAAAAAAAAAATACGACAGTGACTCTTTAAACTTCTCCTCCAGTGACTCATTTACCGTGTTCATCAGCATCTTATACAATTTCCCCACCGTGCCTTTACCCATTTTCATTGTTTTATCATTAAATAAAAAAAAAATCCTCCACCACAAACTTATCTTTTTCTTTAGAGTCTCTCACCAAATATTTGAGCTGAAAATAACGTATGGCGTCCCCCTTACTCAATCCCCACTCCTCAGACAGGACCTCAAATGACTTTAATTCTCCATCACTCTCAAATATATCGTTTATGTTTACAGCCCCCCGCTTTGCCCAAAATGGCCAGTCTGAGAATGTATCAAATTGGTCTAAGTTTTCATTGCACCACAGTGGAGTAAATTGGTTGCTCTTATGTAGACCCAATAGCTTTTTACTATAGGACCACACCTTCCTATAAAGACAATTTAGGGGTTTATTTTTCACCTCAACCCTCCCCGCTTCCAACATTGCCATTAGATTTGGGCTACATATATCCAGCTGATCTTGCCACACTCCCCCAGAGTCATACTCTTTCCATTTTACTATATAGGCCAACTGCGCCGCCAGAAAGTAGATCTCAAAGTTCGGAAGGTTAAATCCCCCCTGCTCCCACTTTTTCGTCAACATTTCATACTTAACCCTTGGGATTTTCCCATTCCAAATTAGTTCATTACATAAACCCCTTATTTCACCCAGGACTTTTTTCCCTAACCATACCGGGCTGTTGGCCATGACATACAGAACCTGTGGTAGCACGATCATTTTAACTAAATCCACCCTATCGGCCAAACTAAGCGGGAACTTCCCCCAGACTTTAATTTTCCCCTGTATTTTCCTCATTAACGGGGTCCAGTTCAATTTTATAAAGCTCTCCAACTTAGGTGACACCTCTACCCCTAAGTATTTAATTGGAACCTCGGGAGCACAAACCTTCAGCTGACCATAGTTATCTCCCTCCCTACCATCCAACAGCAGAAGTGATGACTTCCCCCAGTTGATGGAGAAGCCCGAAAACCTCCCATAAAGCTCAACTGCATCCATTACCCCCCTTATTGAGGGCCCCACACACCCCAGGAACAGCATCACATCGTCTGCAAACAATGATATTTTCTCGGTTCGTGAGGAGTGCTCGAAACCCCCAATTTCTCTTGAACATCTAATGTACTCCGCCAGTGGCTCCATTGCTATTGCGAACAGGAGAGGGGACAGCGGACACCCCTGTCTCGTACCTCTGGACAACGGGAAAGGATCTGATACCTGCCCATTGACCGATATCCTTGCTCTAGGCTCTGAATAAAAAAGTTTAACACAGTTGATATATCCCTCTCCAATGCCCATTTTCTTCATAACTCTCCACAGGTAGGGCCATTCCACCCTATCAAAAGCTTTTGTTGCATCCAGGGTAAGAATGGCCCTCCCCCCTGGATCTTTACTCTCCTCCTGTATATTGCTATAGGCCCTCCTGATATTATAATATACCCCTCTCCCTGGTATGAACCCCGACTGGTCTTTGTGTATTAATTTACTAATTACACTCTTAAGCCTATTGGCTAACATCTTAGTGGCCACCTTAGTATCCACATTGATAAGGGAGATGGGTCTGTAAGACTCCGGGCCCCTAGAACCTTTCCCCTCCTTCGGCAGCATAATAATTATAGCTTCCTTCATGGATTCTGGCAGCCTCCCACTCTGCCATGCACCATTTACCACCTCCAATAGTTCTTCTAGCAACCTCCCTCCTGCTACTTTATATAGTTCAGCTGGTAAACCATCCGAGCCCGGAGCCTTACCGTCCCCCATCTCCCCTAGTGCTTTCTTAAGTTCCTCCAGCGTAAATGGGTCGTCCAACTGTTCCCTCTCATTATCCTCAAGTACCGGTAGTCGGATACCCTCCAAATAGTCCTCTAACTCCTCTGGTCCATAACTTCCTTCCGAGGTATATATCTTACTGTAGTACTGTACGAAGGCCTCCAAGATCTTCTTGGTTGTAGAGACCTGTCTTCCCTGCCATTCTACTGCCACTATCCCTGCCGAACCCCGGTTACTCTCCACCAGTCTAGACAACATTCTTCCTGGGCGCTCACCCTCCACTCCCCCTCTAGCCTTCCAAAACATCTGCCTAACCGCACTCTTCTCCAATAGTATTTTCTCCAGCTGTTCTTGTTCCTCCACCCATTTACACCACTTCTCCTGTACTGGGTCCGCTTTATACTCCCTTTCTGCTTCTTCCACCCCTTCATAATATTTCTTTTCTTTCTCTTTCGTTTCTCTCTTTTTATGTACGATTTTCTGAAAGAGCAAACCCCTCAATGTTGCCTTCATGGCATCCCACACTATTCTACTCTCTGCTGTCCCCTTATTAAACCGGAAAAACTCTTCTATACTATCCCGCCAATCTAAGTCGATAATATTCAACCATGACGCATTCAACCTGAATGGCTTACCTGGGCCACTTCCTTTGCTTTCTACTACTATCATCAGAGGTATATGGTCGGAAAACCCCCTATGGCCAAATTTAGCCTTCTTAACATACTCAACCATTTGTCTATCTCCCAGCACCAGATCTATTCTAGACATACATTTATGGGTTTTGTTCACACATGAGTACTCCTCCCTGTCACCGTTTTTAATCCGCCATATATCATGCCAATTCAGCTCTGCACAGATCTTAGCCAGTTGTGATCTACCCTTCCCCTTAACCCTTTCCCCCGTATAACATCTATCTCTCTCAAAATCAAATACTTCATTGAAGTCCCCCAACCACACTTTAGGGCACTCTGCCATCCTATCCATCATTCTATCTATCTCCACAAACAGTTTCCTTGTAAACGGTGGGGGGCAATATACCGTACAGAGAAGGAACTCCACATCCTCGCAGACTAAGTGTAGTATAATAAATCTCCCTAACTCATCCACCCTTTTCTGAAATACCTCCACCTTCAGGGCCCTATGGATAAGCACACTCACTCCTCTAGAATAGTTAGAAAAAATGGAGTGGAAACTAGTACCTACCCATCTTCTATTGATGCTATTTAGGGACTCCTGCGTTAAATGGGTCTCCTGGAGACATATGATCGCCGGCAAGTATCCATGTAAGGCATTAAAGATAGCAACCCTTTTCTCTCTACTCGCCAAACCCCTTATGTTCCATGTCACAATTTTGAACTTGCCCATCCTCCTTTCCAGCGCCCTAATCCACTCCCTCTTTTCCTCCACAATCTCCTCTTACTTATATAAAGAAACCCAGGTACAAAAAGAAAAAAAATAAGTAAATAAATCAATAAATACCCCCCCCCCAACCCCCCCTCCCCCCCACCCTCCCCCTCCCCCCCCCCCCCCCCCCCCACCCGATATTGATATTAGCTCTTCTCTGTCTATCCTCCATATCCAAGATTTTCTTCTGGTTCAGGTCTACTGTTTTTTTCAGATCCTGCACCTCTTTTTTAAGGTTGTTTTGTTCGTCCTCTACCTGTGATATTCTAGTTTCCGCCTCCCCCACCCTTTCTCTCATCTTACTTAATTCGTTTTTTATAATGGACACATCCGATCCAATACTTCCTGTTTGCACCAAAACTTCCTTAACTGCTAAATCCAATTTCTGAATCATAGATACCATTGCTGACATCTGGTCTATATTGCCCACCACCAACTCCCCCTCTACATCTAGTGATACAGGCCGTGGGCAACCCCCCTCTATTTCTTCTCTTTCCTCCTCGGGGCCCTCCCCCTGTATCCCCGGGGTGACTTTTAAGGGCTTGTCTTTCGTTGACGGGGATTGCAAGAATCTATCCATTTTCTGACCACTCAGCTTAGACTGACTTCCAGTCCCCGACCCCCCTCCCCACGATCTTCGCACATTAGGATCCTCCTTAGCCTTTTTAGGGGCCATTTTAGGGGCCAAGTTCCACAGTGAGCAATACACCCTTCAGGAAAAGGAGCAAACAAACGAAACAACAACAGAGAACCCCCAGTTATGGCCTATAAAATGAAGTAGATGGAAAAAGGAGAAGAGAGAGACAAACACAGTGAGCGATACACCCTTCAGGAAAAGGAGCAAACAAACAAAACAACAACAGAGAACTTCCAGTTATGGCATGTAAAATGAAGTAAATGAAAAAAGGAAAAGAGAGAGACGCACACAGGCCACTATTGCCCTCTATTTATACTATGGAACAATCCCTCCCAATCCACCACAGCTCTTAGTTATATGCCCTCTTTACCCGGAGTTCATAGTTCTACTGACAGACCATATGCAAACGTGCTAAATATAACCGGATTCTGTTATTACCAACCAAGTCCCACCAACAGGCAGCCTGCGGCCACGGTATATATACCAGTCTCTAGTCCTTCCAGCAGGCCACGTTTCAGACAGGCAACCAGCTGATACCATAGGTGGGTCTTCTATCCACTGAAGACACAGTCTCCCTCTAGCTTTCCCACCAATAGCTCAACACTCTGGATCTTGAGTTTGAGGTCCCTCTTTGCCGACACTGATCCGCCACTTACACCAACATCCCCTATCACAGTTCAGTCAGAAAAAAAAAAAAAAAAAAAATTTTTTTTTTTTTACAGTGCGGCCTCTATCCTCCACGTGTCTGGCCCCCCTTCAGAAAGATCTCACCCGGTGGCACCGTTCGCTCTCCAGTCCTCCACTCGCTCCACACTAACACCGCCAGAGCCCCTGCGTCGCTCCGTCCACACTCCGCCCCTGGCTCCCGCCTTGCTTCACTCCCTTGCCGGCAACACCTCTTCCTCGGACCCGATCTCCCTCTGTCCTCTCCACCGTGTTGGGTGCACCGCGTCCACGCTGTGCCTCAGACTCCTCTCGGCTCGTCCACTCTCCACCTCCACTGCACGTCACCGGCTAGATCCTCAGCTGGCCATCATCCGCTCTCTCCGTCCTTGCTGCACGTCTGCCGCCAGTTCACCCGCCGAAGTTCCACCTCTCTACACCTCCTCCATTACCCTCGGTCTCGTCGGTCAGGTCAGGGGGAGGGCGGGCGGACGCTACGTGCTCACGTCCGCTCACATGACCACATCCCCGAAGAGACCAGATATTTTATATCACTATTACCCCTTGGACCTGCGCCTGTTTTACCCGTCTTAGAGTGGAGGAGGATACTGACCATACTTATACTGTCCAGTTCCAGTGACAACACTGAAATCAAAGCCCTTGGTATCCTCAATATTCCCTGAACCTGAAACCATTTGTGTGAAAATGATTATGCTAAGAAAATTGCAGATTCTTCCCTAAAATTGAGGAGGAATATAAAAATACCATATAGACATCCAGTAACATTGATATATGATGCCAGGCACCAACAAATAGCAGGAAAATCAATAAATGCAATGGGAGGGAGTCTTAGATATGGGCCCATCTATTAGCTTTTATCACAATACCTATATATAAAACCCATTCCCATGTACCAAGCTGTACAGGATGTCAAGGATGTAAATTATAATACAATTCCTAGTCCCTATGCACAGGTTACTGTAACTGGAGAGTAGTGAATCTCCCAGAATCTATATAGGTTCCAGTTTAGGCCAAGGGTTTATTATCAGCCCTCTTTTATCCCATTGTCAAAATCTTCACACATTGTTATCATCATGGGAAAATTTAGGCAAACTAAATGGGCAGGTATTATGACCTTAGCAGAAATTAGGAAATTATGTTTCTTTGTTTTCATTTTATTACGGGACAAATTTGGGGAAAACAGAGAATCATTTCCTTATGTATAGCTATAGCTATGATGGATGCCAATAAAAACACTTGCGACACAACTGCATTGATTTTTGCGCCCAGAAGTGGCTCGCCATATAACTAAAGCTAATGCAATAAAAAAGACAGCTAATTTATTCCCCCACTGTTGCCAAAATTGATGTGAATGGAAGGGATACTAATTCAGGTATTCCTCTATAATAAGGCCTATAGGGTGCTGGAAAATAAAAAAAAAAAGTAAATGGTCAGGAAAAATGTGCATTGCAATTCTACTGTACTGTACTGTAAATGGCACTAATCCCACCATGCAGTGTTGCAGAATGGACACTAGGTGGAGCTATGAAAAATTCAGCATTTGAAGGAAATTCTTCTCATGACATTTTCCACATTTAACCAAATGTTCAGATTTTAAGATAAAATTCTAACAGTTTCCAGATTGTCTGATTATTTTGTTGTCCGTGCACATTATACGTGTGTTCTATATTAACTGCTATCCTTCAATAATAAGCATCAAGGCCTAAACGTGCGCTGAGTATGTACTGAATTACAATACTCCTGGCCTCAGATTTGGTTATAAATTTTTAGGAGGAGAGTGGAGCTGGAGAAGAGCCACACGGGACTGGATTTCACTCCGAAACAGCCTGAAATTATGTATTGTATGTATGTATGTATTAACATTGCAGAAGGCAAACCTAAGAAGTTTTATAATAATCCTAAAGGGGTAGTCCAGGGCTTAAAGTGCACCTGTTGTTATAACTTTCAAAATCTTAACCAACAGTAGATGTGATATAAAGCGGGTTTGTAATTTACATTCATTATTTTATTTTCAGTTATCATGGAAAACACGGCACTTCCTGTTTTGAGTCTCTTTGGGAAAAAAAGACTAAACACAGGAAGTCACGGTCATCTAAGCGCTCTCAGAGAAGGCAGTCATGTGATGGATGGACACATTGAGCCGTGAATCTCTTATCTGGCCGCAACTTCATGTGTTCAGTCTCTTTTTATCAACCAGCACAAAACTAAAAAGCTTCAGGAGACTGGATCTGGATTTCTGGTAAGTACAGATTTGTTTTACAGCATGATAACAAAAAAAAACAAAAAAAATAATTATATATATATATATATATATATATGTATACTGTATATCACATCCCCTGCTGATTTAGATTTAGTTTTAACAACAGTAACACTTTAAATGTTTGTTTTTCTATAAAGAACACATGGTTTAAAAACAATAAAAATCCTGACATGTTGATCCTGCAGGAAATGCCTGCGCTGCCAGTCACTAAGACAGGTCTCCGCTGCGGCCAGTGATTGGACAAGTGAGCATTTACTGTAGGGGCGATGCAGCTAAGGAAGCAGCACGGTGCAGCTAGGACTGGCCGCTGTCATGACGGTAGCAGCAGGGGATGGGGGGCAGGTGAGTACATAAAGCACAACTAGAATTCCTTTTATTCTAGGATTTGCTGCAGCTGAGCATTACTTCTTGTTTGATCAATGACATCATCAGTATGCTTTCACATGGCACAACACAATAAAATGATACACAAACGTCCACAACCATACATCCAATGTATCTATATAGTTCCAATAAAGAAGCAAATAAATTGTAGAGATGATGTGTACAGGAGGAGTATAGGATACTAATACTGTATTGTAGGTCGGGAACCCACCACCTGCACCCTCAGAATAACCACTATAGGGTTAAGTGCTCTACAAATATGACCTGTAGGTGGAGCTAGAAGCAAAGTCAAGCAATAACTGAATAGCCATAACATTAAAACCACCGGGAGACGAAGGGAGTAACATTGGTTGTTTCACAAAAAATGGCACCTGTCAAGGGTTGGGATATGTTAGGTAGAAAGTGAAGAGTCAGTGTTAGAAGCAGGAAAACGTCCAATAATGTGGATCTGAATAACTCATCGGAATTGTGACGGGGATACGTCTGGGTAAGAACACCTCCAAAGCACCACACCTAGTAGGTATTCCCAGTATGCAGTGGTTAATAGCTACCAAAAGTACTCCAAGAAAGAATAATGAACAACGCATGGAAGCTTGTGGGAAGCAAAGGCCAGTCCATCAGGTCTGATCCATCATTAGAGCCACCATAGTACAATTTGTTTGCCAGGAAGGTGTCAGGAGACATGGGACATCATAGCTTGTTCTGCATGTCACTGCATAGCCACAGACTGGTCAGTATGGCCATTCTAACTCTTGTCCACAATGGGTCTAAGAACAACAAGACTGGATCACGTGGCCTGGTCTGGTAAATCACTTTTTCCCATGTATCATGGAGACAGCAGTATGTCCATCACTTACCTGGGGAAGATGCACTGTGGGTAGGAGGTAAGCTGGCATAGGCAGTGTGATGCTATAGGCATTGTTCTGCTGGGAAGCCTTGGGTCCTGGCATTCATGACTCCAAATTTTCCAGATCTTAGGGGCCTATTCCACGGAGCGATAATCAGCCGAATCGGCCCAATTCGGCCGATAATCGCTCCAGGTAATAAATACAATGATCAGCCGATGACAACGATCATCGGCTGATCGTTGATACAGGTTTGAACCTGTAATTGTCGGGCGCCGACCGCGCATCACTACGTGTAATACGGTGTGCGGCTGGCAGCTAACGATTTACATTACCTGTCCACACTCCAGGGCTCCTCTTGCGGTCTTCTTCTCCCCAGGTCCCGCACGCTCCAGCTTCAGAGCAGCCTATCTTAGCTGACAGGCCGCTCAGCCAATCACAGGTCGGGACCGCCGCGGCCAGTGATTGACTGAGCGGCCTGTCAGCTGATACAGGCCGCTCTAAAGCTGGAGCACGCGGGATCCGGGGAGAAGACCGCAAGAGGAGCCCTGCAGCCTGGACAGGTAATGTTTAAAGTTTAGCAAGGGCTGCAAGGACATCGGTAACAATGTCCATGCAGCCCTTGTTAAACGATAATCGGGCCGTGGAATAGGCCCAGTAAACAAGCGCTTGTTTACAGTTATTGGGCCCCTATCGGCCCGTGTAATAGGACCCTTATTCTCATTGAGCATTTTGGTAACACAGGTGAGACTTATGTGATATTAAGAAGGTAGTTTTAATGTCATGACTGTATATATGAAGATATTGCACAAGACTCTGTGTGGGCAGGATTTATATGGCCTGTAGAAGGCGCTGGAGGTGAGGCCTCACATCCAAACAGTGGTGACTTACCTTCAGCAGAACATTTAGGGTGCGTTCACACATACAGGATCCACAGCAGATTTGATATCAATGTAACTAAATAACTGAACACATCATCAAATCCGAGCCACCAAATCTGCTGTGGATCCTGTACGTGTGAACGCACCCTTAAAGGGGTATTCCATTCTCAGCTAACATACTTAAACTTAAGGGGGTCATCAAATTATATACTTTTGAAAATACATTCTTTTAGCAAACTTTCCTCCTTTTCCTCCTAATGCTGACAGTGCGTTGTCTAGGAGACCAACAACCCCTCTGCTCTAAAAGCAGTGGTTTGGATGGTGTATATATAGTTATAATGTAGCTGTATATAGGTATAGTGCATACATACTGTATAATATATCTAAATATGCATACTAAATTATGTATACACCAGCGAGACCACTGTTTGTAGAGCAGAGTGGTGGTCGGTAACCTGATGCTGGTGATCGGTAACCTGGTGCTGTCAACAATGGGAGAGAAAGAGTAGCATATCAGGAGAAGGAGGGAAGTTTGCTAAATGAATGTCTTTTCCTCCTATTGCTGACAGCTCGTTGTCTAGGAGACCGACAACCGTTCTGCTCTAAAAGCAGTGGTTTGGTTGGTGTATATATAGTTATAATGTAGCTGTATATAGATATAGGGGGAGATTTATCAAACTGGTCTAAAGTGAAACTGGCTCAGTTGCCCCTAGCAACCAATCAGATTCCACCTTTCATTTTCCAAAAAGTCTGTGAGAAATTAAAAGTGGAATCTGATTGGTTGCTAGGGGCAACTAAGCCAGTTTACTTTACACCATGTTTGATAAATCTCCCCCTTCACGTATACATACTGTATAATATATCTAACTATGCATACTAAATTATGTGTACACCAGCCAGACCACTGTTTTTAGTGCAGAGTGGTGGTCGGTAACCTGGTGCTGTCAGCAATGGGAGGGAAAGAGCAGCATATCAGGAGAAGGAGGGAAGTTTGCTAAATGAATGTTTTTACAAAAATCTTTAACTTAAAGTGTCACTGTCGTGAATTTTTTTTTGCAGAAATCAATAGTCCAGGCGATTTTAAGAAACTTTGTAATTGGGTTTATTATGCGAAAAATGCATTTTTATCATGAAAAAGCAGTTTGAAGCTCTCCCCCCTGTCTTCATTGTTCTCCTATGGAGAGAGCTAAAGAAAAGACCAAAACAGGACAACAAAGAGTTAATCTACAAATCCCTCACGGGATATCTCCTGTGACAGTCACCAGTGACCTGTCTGAGCTCGGATTACAGCTGTCACCCAGCTCCGTGCCTGTAATCCTCTGTTATCTGCTTTCTGCTGCCGGCTAACTCCCTCCTTCCTCCTCCCCCCTCCCCTCTCCCTAGAGCAGACAGGGGACGACTCCTGCAACAAGTCACAATTTTCAGATTTTTCAGAGTGGATGAAAAAGAGGAAGGAGGGGGGGACCTGGGAAAAGGCTTTTTACATGCAGATAATGGCAGATTTGGCTAATAAACCCAATTACAAAGTTTCTTAAAAAATCGCCTGGACTATTGATTTCTGCAAAAAAAAAAAAAAATACGACAGTGACTCTTTAACAAGCCCTACAAGTATTAGCCGAGATGGAAATACCCCTTTAAAGGGGCACTCAGGCCAAAGCTCACTTACTGTGACTGCTGGAAGTGTTGTGAAAATGCTCCTGCCTCGGCCCGGCTGTGTTCCAGCGCTGCCATATTGTGCTGTGACATCAGCTTGGGCGTCTTGCGTTGGGCGTCTCTTCTAAAGGGATGTGCCGCCCTCCTCTTCACAGACAATGCTTGTATGCCGTACTCTCGCGGTAAGCAAGAGAGAGAATACAGCCGCCAGGGCAGAGCCAATGGCCCCGCCTCCCTGTGATGTTTACAGGCCACGTGAATATCATGTGACCTGTGAATGTCACAGGGGAGGTGGGGCCAATGACTCTGCTCTGTCGGCTGTATTCTTGCTTATCGCAAGTAGCCCTTTAAAGGGAATGTGTCAACAGAAAATAAGATTGTTTAAATAATGGTTTTATGTTACACACATTTGCTCCCTGTGGAATAACCTCTTCACAGGTCATAGAGTGCGCTCAGTGATATTTCACATATATCTCAAGGGGACAGACTCTGCCTACTGTTGTCTATGTCCATGAGGCTTGCTGTAAAGCACGTCACTAAATGCTGTGAGGAACAGCCCGGGCAAGATGGCCGCCCCCATAACAATGTACAAAAAGTGAAATAAAAGAAATTACTGTAAGAAAATAGAAACATTAAAATAAAATAACAATTCTTGTATTTGACTGTAATCTGCAAAAGAAAATTTAGGTGACACATTTCCTTCAAAGGGGTAGCTCATGAAAAAAATGATAAAATAAATTCTTTCAAATCAACTGGTGCCAGAAGGTGCCAGAGATTTGTTACTTCTATTAAAGAAAATCTCCAGTCTTCCGGTACTTATAAGCTGCTGTATGTCCTGAAGGAAGTGGTGTATTCTTTCCAGTCTAGAGAGCAGGAAAGTTTTTTTTTTATGGGGATTTGCTTCTACTCTGGACATTTTCTGTCATGGACAGAGATGGCAGCAGAGAGCACTGTGTCAGACTGGAAAAAATACACCACTTCCTGCAGGACATACAGCAGCTGATAAATACTGTAAGACTTGAACATTTTAATAGAAGTAAATTACAAATGTCTGGCACTTTTGTGGCACCAGTTGATTTGAAAGAAAAAAAAAAATTCATGAAAAAAAACCTTTATGTATTGCTATTGACTAAAATTATGCAAAAAAACAAAACAAAAACCATAGTCTCTTCAAAGATACATCCCATAGTCCCCATTTATGCACACAGTTTGACTGTATTTACATTTTTATTTTCAAATATACAATTTCATCTTTTCAGCAGTGTACAACAAGGAACAAATGATCCATTTCTGCATAAAATGTAAACGTTATAGCAAACAAGAGAAACAATATCAACGAGCATGGCTGGTTAAGGCGAGAAACGAGAAAAAAAAAAAAAAAGCCGAACCGATGTGAGAAGATTCACCGCACAGTCAAATAAAGTTTAGCTAGGTTTTATAGATATGAGATATGGGGGGGGGGGGGGGCAAAGATAAAGCAAACAGCACAATAATAAAATATCAGCAACCAATGGAATAAAGAGGGGGGGGGGGGGGGGGGGGGGTTTACAACACATGTATTTACAGTGTTGCATCATGTGGTCCAACCTCAGAGACGGCACGCATATCCTTGGTGGGCACCGTTCCACCATGCACCGTGCAGCAAGAATGTTCAAGAAACGGATAGTCAATCTTCACTGACAGTAGCGGAAAGGCTTGTCAGTCCATGGCGTTGATGACCAGATCATCTGTTTGCGGTAGGGTCTTGGTTAGGAGTTGTCCATAATATAATAGGGTTCAACAACTCCTACGACTTTTCTAGTGTAATGCTACGACTAAAGTTGACTAGGTCAGACCAGACAGTAGTACTAAATCTGCTACAACAGTGGGTGGTGGCATGCTGGGAGTAGTAGTATGGAAACAGAAGGAGAGCTACACGTTGGAGACCATCATGCTTCGATAGGTCAATGAAGGAAAGCCAAAGATTTTCTTTTTATTTTATTTGCAGTACCGTGGATGGATAATCATGTTCCTCAGCATACAGTGGGTTAATGATGGTAATATTGTTGCTTGTACCTTTAATAGTCGTCAGTATGGAATAAATTAGTCCGTAAATGTCAGGATCACAGAGCCATCGATAAAAGTGCGTCAAGTACGAGATGAGCAATGGCCGGTAATGGAGATGGAAGAGATGGATAGAATGGTTGGGTAGATACCCGGTGCGGGTCTCCATATATCCATGGATATCCTCAGATATGTAGCTAATTCTTATAGTGTCTTCTTTATATGCCTTTTTTTGTGTTTTTGTAATTTTTTTTCCCTTTGAGATGACTTCACTCTGTCAATTCCAGTGGCGGCTTAACGCACATCTGTCATTTTGCCTTTTGATCCATTCATGGGGCATATGATCTTGTGAACTTAAGTAGAAAATCTCTTCAACATCTGTTGGAAATAAGAGAAAGATTTGTATTGCTTCCAGTCAGTCAAAGGGGAATATGGGTTGTTTTTTTTATTATTTTTTTTCCCCCGGAATGATCTAGATGAAAAAATAGAATATTAAAAATGGTTATTATTATTACCCCTTTATGTAAACCACTATGGAGAGCCTGTGAGGTTAGGTTATGAGACCGCATCACATGACTATTAGGAGTCTTACGGGGGAGGGGCCACATAACATATACTCATTGCACATATGTTCAACCACCACTAGGTGGAGCTTATTACATAGACTTTTTGCAGTCCCTCGGAGTTGTATGGTTTATGGTTTAAAGGGACTCTGTACCCACAATCTGACCGCCCCCCCCCCCCAAAGCACTTGCATCTTTGTATAGCTGCTTTTAATCAAAGATCTGTCCTGGAGTCCGTTCGGCAGGTGATGCAGTTATTGTCCTAAAAAACTACTTTTAAACTTGCAGCCCCGTGCCCAACGGGAGTATCTGTGCCCTAACTTTGCACCACCCCTCCATCCCTCCTCCCCACCCTCTCCATCATTAGGAATGCCACTGAAACATTTTCCCCTGTCTGAACATTGCACAGGAGCTTAACGATCCAGCCCATGTGCCGGGCTGACACAGCTGATGAATAGGAGACAATCTGGCCGGAGTATTCCTAATGATGAAGGAGGGGGGGGGGGGGGTCTTGGAGGGACAGAGAGGTTGTGCCAGCTTAATGCATACACAATCTAGGCCACGGCCGTTGGGCATTGGGCTGCAAATTTAAAAGTTGTTTTTTAGGACAATAACTGCGTCACCTGCCGAACGGACCCCAGGACAGATCTTGGATTAAAAGCAGCTATCCGAAAGTACATGTGATTTGGGGGGGTCAGATTGTGGGTACAGAGTTGCTTTAAATGTGTGTGTACATTATATGTGTAGTATCATGTATTAAAAGTTATGTTTTAATATGTAGGAGGCCACTAGTGTTTTTCTGGGCTTTTGGCCCTTTAAAAGGTGTCGTTTCTGGCACCATGATCTGTACTTTCTATTGTTAGCTTGCTTGCGTAGAAGCAACTTTTTGATCACTTTTTATCCAAATTTTTTTCGGATTTGGTGTGACCAAAAATCAGCAATATCGCACTCCAGCGGTTATTTGCGTTTACACCCATTACCGTGCGATATCAGGAATAAGATAATCTAACAGCTCGATTCTGCATGCGGTGATAGTAAGTAGATTTTTTGTTTAACTTATTTTTATTTATGGGAAAATGGAAAAATAGGAATGATTTAAACTTTTGACATGGGAAGGAATTTTTTTTTTTTTACAGTAGCTTGTAGTCCCTAAGTTTGCACACATAGGGGGAGATTTATCAAACTGGTGTAAAGTGAAACTGGCTCAGTTGCCCCTAGCAACCAATCAGATTCCACCTTTCATTCCTTACAGACTCTTTGGAAAATGAAAGGAGGAATCTGATTGGTTGCTAGCCCCTAGCCAGTTTCACTTTACACCAGCTTGATAAATCTCCCCCATACTGTACAAGCCATATCTGTTTCCTATTCAATAAGTCCTTTAGATGTTACTAAATCCTTTTTACTTCAACATGTTAGGCCAGCCCCTTACAGGTCAGTGCTATGTTTGTTGCTATGGAAGTGGTATTAGGCCCTAAACCAGGGTATGGATAATGAGACCCTTGGGAATAGGAGTGTGGCCTGTGTTATGCCGTGTTAGCATTGGGATTGGACTATATTAGATTTCTTGTGCGTTAAAGGGGTTATCCAGGATTCGAATGAACACAGCTACTTGCAAAAACAGCACCACCCTATCCTCAGGTCATGAGTGGTATTGCAGTTTAGCTCTATTAACATCAATGGAACAGAGCTGCAAAACCCACACAGAACAGGATTGGTGCTGTTTCTGGAAATAAAACATGTTTTTGTCAGCCTGGAAACCACCTTTAAGGTACATTCACACTTACCGGATCCGCAGCTTATTTTCTGCTGCGGATCCGCAGCAGATCCGCAACAGATTTCATTTCAATAACTGAACACAGCATCAAATCTGCACCGTCAAATCTGCTGCGTATCTGCTGCAGATCCTGTAGGTGTGAACGCACCCTAAAGAAGGAAAAATTAATAGCTTGATGTAATGTGGAACTTTCTAGAAGTGCCTATACAGCTGTGAACTGCTGCCCCTTTCTCTGCCAATGGGGTCGGGTGATGGGGTAAGGACACTGTGCCCGTATAAGAGCTGGCACACCATGTTAGCCAAATGGTCCGAGTGCCTAGTGCCTGTCTGGACAGAGAAGATTTTCCTAGGTAGAAGACGAGGACCCATTACTGGGTTGCGGTGTGCACAAGAGCAATTCTACAGAAAGATCCTTGTAGGAGCAGAAACTGCATAAAGGGCACATGACTTCTCAGGTTACAGCTTTATATAGACAGCGAGTTTTATGAGACTACTCTAGCTGTGGGAGAGAGTGTTATGGAGAGTCAGACAGTATCTGCTGTAATGTGTACTCTTTAAGCTTTGTACCCCCCTTTTTATATGTACATGTTAACAAGTTTTCCAGTAAAGAATATACCACATAGGTGAGTGTACATGTGTCTGTGCCAGTCCCCTCAGTGGTATTGGGCCTAGGCCTGGCCTGGCTCCTCCCCATCAAAGAACCTTTAGGCCTACCAAGCACTTGGGACATTGTGCTCACACACGCTCGCTCCCGGGTCCCCCCTACACACATTCCACCACAATGTCTGAAGGATTAGAGAAGCTATGACCGTATTAAATAAGGGGATACTCTATATACTGTATGTCCATAAGCTTAGAGAGATTAAGCAATTCCTAGCATAACCAAAGCCTAGCGGGGTCCTCAGACAGCTGTATATATACTGGGGCACCTTAATGGCAAAACCAATGGACCTTACCATGGCCTTGTCATTTTCTAATCTACTTTAATGATATAATTTTATGATATTTCATAAATGACAAAGGATAATAAACCGGCTTGGATCCAACCAGCTCAAAAAATTCCCATCAGGCACAAACATGAGCACAGTGACCAAGAGTCACTCTAATCGTAGATAGTGTGTGATCTGCGACCAGAGTGACAAATCATTGGTGGTCACCTGCCCTCATGTCCCGTGCCTGATGGGCTGGTTGGGTCCAAGCCGGTTTATTATCGTATGCTGAGATCCCAGTGCTTTCCTGTGATGGTCCCTGGCGAGCAGCGGTGACACTGACTTCCTCTGAACCCTTTCATAACGTTGTGCTTATCTATGCACAACTACACAAGGTGAGTGTGAGTGTGCGTGAGTTCACCACTTTCACCATACTAAGGGCTGGGATTCGAGGATATTGCACTAGATGGGGCCCCTCACCCTTTCTCCCTTGCTCTACAAATGACCAAGAACATTTGTATAACGCATGTATCCTGATGCAATTTGTATACCCATGAATTCAAGTGTCCCGAAGTTCTAGAGCATTCGGTCAAATGTGCTCTAGAACAGGTAATGGAACCTGATGGCCATTCTGCAACATCTGGATTCTCCTTCCCATTGTCCAAATTTATTTTGGCCAGAACAAGATACTTATTCAACTTATCAATGACCATCCTAGACCTGGCCTAAAAGTAATCCCGCCATTAAACCTGACCATTTTTTTCCCCTGCTTACCTTTACTTGACTTGGTATCATAGGAAAGTGACGGATAATAGTAACCCTAACAGAACAGTAAATGGAGAGAACACTGCAGAGGCAACACCTGGCAAAAGAAATAAAGATCATTAGTCTATGGTTTCCTATAAATTTTTATTCAAAATCTATCGCATTTCCCTGTTTTCCCAGATCTCCACTTGCTGGGATGTATCTATATTATATAGATTTAAGGAGAATCTGAAGGAATTTTACACTGATGGACTATGCTCATAATCAGTGTATGATTGGAAGAATCTATGCTTGTCTGGCAAAGCCATGGCTATAGCATATACACAATGAACAGGGTGGAAGTAGACAGCTCCAGTCATTGTGTAGTGGTAGGGTTGGGTTACTGCAGCATGGCTTCCATTGAAGTAAATGGAAATGGAGTTGCAGTAACCCCTATACAATGCATGGACACAGAACTACCGCCCTGTTTATTATGTAGCCATGGCTCTACTGAACAGCTGATTGGTCGGAGTGTCGGATGTTAGTACCCCAGTGATTAGACGTTAAATATCATTATATAGTACCCAAAAAATACTACCATAGACAGTCTAAATAATACTAATACTCAATGAATATTAACATTCTTGGTGGTAGCAAGCCATGTGTGCCAAGCCCCAGTAGTGATGGAGGCATGTCCTATAGGACCACACAGGTGACATAACCCTAAGGCCGTTCATGGGGCAATCCCTTGACAGGAGCCTCTTTTACCAATTGGGACCTTTGGCCCTGGCTGTGGGTGACCACTAACTGACCTTAGATTTTACAAACTGAACCTAATATTTAATTTTTACTCACCGTCGACTGCCACATGACCATCTTGTAGAACCAGATTTGTCTGTATCTGAACCGTGTAGTCGCCTTTAAATGTCTCCTGAAAATTCTGAATCACCAATGAGCCATTAGGATTGCAGCTAGCTTCTTTGAAGAATTGAGGCCCTTTAATGTCTTTACCATTGAGATGAGTTAGTATCTGATCGGTTGCACTGGTGCTTAGTCCTTTATACCAAGACGCAAAGAGGATGTTGCCGTTAACGCCACTAACTTTCAGTGTGAGGGTCTCTCCAGATTTAGGTTTAACGGGAAGGACTTCAATGTTGAGTTTATTGGTTGCACCTATACAGGCATGGAGAAGAACTGGAAGAAATGCAAAGTAAAACTGGATATCAATATCGTCAGCTGGTACAGGATGTAAGCACTGTAAGCCAAGCCCTGCCTGTTAGTGTTGAGAGAACCTGCCAAACATTTGGGTTATTCGGAACCCAACCACTTTACAATGGACTCCCCGTGGCTGGAGAAGGCAACAGCGTTGAGCGAACCTGGTTAACGCTCAGGTTCTCCGGAATCCAGGTGCTCGGCATTTGCCTCCCTGTGGCTGGTGAAGTTAGATGCAGCCATAGGAAGTCCTGGACAACAAGGATACAACCACAGGCTGTCTCCATGTTTTTCTAGGGCTGCATCTAACTTCTTCAGCCACCGGGTATCAAAGGCAGGGTGATTGGTTTTGGGAGAACCTGACCGTTCATCGGAGTCGCTCAACACTGTTGCCTATGCATCAAGCAGCAGGAGGGCAGCAATTTTTACACAGAGGCGTTGTGGCCCTAGGGAACTTTCTTACATCTCGTAAAAGTGCACGGAGACACAATACCCTGGTATTATCTATATAGATTTACACAAGACTGCTATTAATTCATAAGGTTAGTTGGCAATTTTTATAAAACACCTAAATTAAAGTAATTGTCTTTGATGACGAGTTTCCTGGAAAAAAAAAAATTACATAGTACACTTGGACGTTGTTACCCTGTCTGATCTCTGCACCATCACCGGTGTAAAAGGAGAACTCCCTGGTCCTCTGGTCCAATTCGCATCACTGCTCCTCATCTCTACACATCAATTTATTGGTGCTCCTACCCTGGCCGCGGTGTCTCCATGCTAAAAGCGCTCCATAGAGTTGTGCCTATCCCTTAGCACAACTCTACCAGGTGAGTGAGCTTAAAGGGGTTAACCAGCGCTAAAAAAACATGGCCACTTTCTTTCAGAGACAACACGACTCTTGTCTTCAGTTCAGGTGCGGTTTGCAATTAAGCTCCATTCACTTCAATGGAACTGAGCGGCAAAACCCTGCCCAAGCTGGAGACAACAGTGATGGTGTCTCTGGAAGAAAGTGGCCATGTTTTTGTACCGCTGGATAACCCCTTTAAGAGCTCACCCTCCACATACCTATGACTTGTTACTTACAATACAGTAGGGGAGGCACAAAAAATCCAATGCACTCTATACTTGTCTCCACAGAGGCAGAGACTCCTTTTTTCAAAGTCAGGTTTGACCAACTTTCGTCTAAGGGTACTATTACACCAAGCGATTTTTTGACATCTAACGATTAACGATAAACGATCTTAAATGACCGCTACGGCAAACGACCCAAAATTGTTCACTTAATTACATGGAACAAGGATTGTGATCATTCTTGTGGTCGTTTAGTGGTCCGCTATTGCGTACGTTTCAGCTATGACTTCTTATTCCACTGAACAATGTGCAAATGATTTGCGAACGATCAAACAATAAAAATAGGTCTAGATTCAATTAAACGATCAACGATTTCTCGTTGGTCGTGTAATCGTTGCCTGCTATTACACAAAACAATTATCTAACGATCTAACGATTTTTTTGAACGATATTCGTCACGTGGAATAGGGCCCTAAGGCCTATAGACACCTTCTGCTTATCACTGGATTAAACGGACTGTGGTAGGATCGACAAACACCAACTAGTATGGCGGATCATTGCAGGGACAGCTCCGAACACCTCTGGGAATAGCTGATTTTTGTAGAGGAAACTATAACCTGAATTTATTTCCTTTAGAATTGAGGTTTGGTATACTCTAATGTGAGCTGACACCATGCTTTCCCTCCTCTTTTCCCCTATGTAAATGACAGACATAACATAGAGATATCACAGATGTGTGTTAGTTCTTACCTGACAGTACAAAGCTTCTAAGAACTGTAGAATGGCTTCCAGACATGTCGAGACCTCTTGAAATCAAATCCTAAAGGAACAAAAGAGAACAAGCGTTGGCAACAAAGAGAGCAAGAGTTTTTTGGGGTCATTTAATGATTTTTTTTTTTTACTTTTTGGAAGACTATATGGACTTAAAGGGGTACTTTGGCAATTTTATTTTCTTCTTTCGAATAAACTGGTGTCATACAGTTATATAGATTTGTAATTTAAAAATCTCCAGTCTTCCAATACTTATCAGCTGCTGTATGTCCTGCAGGAAGTGCAGTCTTACACAGTGCTCTCTGCTGTCACCTCTGTCCATGTCAGGAACTGTCCAAAGCAAAAAAAGTAATTATGGGGATTTGCTACTGCTCTGGACAGTTCCTGACATGGACAGAGGTGGCAGCAGAGAGCACTGTGTCAGACTGGAAAGAATACACCACTTGCTGCAGGACATACAGCAGCTGATAAGTACTGGACTTGAGTTTTTGTCTATAGTTGATCTGAAAGCATCCCTTTTAAATTTTTAAATAGAAGTACATTACAAATACTTACAATAAAACTTTTTGAAACCAGTTGATTTGAAAAAAAAAAAAAAACTATTTATGCCAGAGTTCCCCTTTAATATAGACAGAAGCCATGTGTATGCATCATTGGAACATGATAGAAACATTGTTGCCAAGTATGTAAATGACAGAGAAAAACCTCTTTGATTTACATATGGTAAAACATAAATGCGCCTACAGGGTCTCAAATGTAAGAAAGCGCCCTCTAAAACTGAAAACGGTTTAGCAGATGGTGATCCAATTTTAGACAACAAACAATCCAGACTCTGTATATAGGGGAAGAACAAATGGGTACACCATGTTCAGGAGACTTTCACGCTCCACTGCCATAATTCTTCATACAATTAACCACACAAACTCTTTTTTTGAGATTTTTTTTTTTATTTCATACTCATCACTCAATCATTAAACATGTAAAATCATCCAATGTTCATGTCCATTAGTCGGGAGATCAGACTTCTTCCTGATGTACTCGGATTACAAAGCCTTTTAAAGGAGAAGTCCGGCAAAATTTTTTTATTAAAGTATTGTATTGGCCCCAAAAGTTATACAAATCACCAATATACACTTATTACAGGAAATGCTTATAAAGTACTTTTTTCCCTGCACTTACTACTGCATCAAGGCTTCACTTCCTGGATAACATGGTGATGTCACTTCCTGGATAACATGGTGATGTCACTTCCTGGATAACATGGTGATGTCACTTCCTGGATAACATGGTGACGTCACTTCCTGGATAACATGGTGATGTCACTTCCTGGATAACTTGGTGATGTCACGACCCAACTCCCAGAGCTGTGCGGGTTGTGGCTGCTGGAGAGGATGATGGCAGAGGGATGCTCAGTGTCCCTCCAGTGCCCTGTGTCCCTCAGTGCCCCCCTGCCATCATCCCCTCCAGCAGCCACAGCCCGCAAAGCTCTGGGAGTCGGGGCGTGACATCACCATTTTAGCAGACTAGATGGACCAAATGGTCTTTTTCTGGCAATTTCTCCAACCCTGGATAGACCTCACAACTTGGATCGGCAACTCAGGGGCAGGGGCGCCGCAATCATGAGGCGACCTGAATCGTCTGCCTCAGGCGGCGCCACTAGCTGTCACCATGGGGGCGGCATTCAGTGGCAGATTATAATATGAGCGGTTCGGGCGGCCGCCCACATTATAATCCGCCACTGACTGTACCCAGGGCCGCTTTAACCAGAGGGCACATGGTGCACGTGCACCGGGCCCACTGGTTAAAGGGGCCCCCCCCGAGCAGGCCGGCCGTTGCTATGTGCGACCAGTGCGGTCGCACAGGGCTCCGGCCACCAGCCTGTCAGGGGGGAGCGCCATGGATGGGTAATCTACTTACCCCTCCATGGCGCCCCCTGCAGGGCCCCCCCGTCCGCCGCTGCCCCCGTCCGCTGCTGCTGCGGCGCTTCAGCGCTGCAGCAGCAGCGACACTGACAGAGAGAGAGCCATTGGCTCCCTCCCTGTCAGTCACTCACTCTTGTGGCCGCACTTCCTGCGGTCACAAGAGGCCGCGCTCTCCCTCTAGCGCCCGACGTCACTGGAGCGTCGGCGCGAGGGTAAGGGGAGTGCAGCCTCTTGTGACCGGAGGAAGTGCGGCCACAGGAGGGAAGAGAAGAGGAACGCGAGGACCCGGGTGAGTAACAGTGTTTGTTTTTTTCAATGTTATATAGCAGGGGGGCTATATACTATGGGGGGGCACAGGGGGCTGTATACTATGGGGAGCACAGGGGAGCTATATACTATGGGGGGGCACAGGGGGCTATATACTATGGGGGAGAACAGGGGGCTATATACTATGGGGGAGAACGGGGGCTATATACTATTGGGGAGCACAGTGGGGCTATATACTATGGGGGAGAACGGGGGCTATATACTATTGGGGAGCACAGGGGGGCTATATACTATGGGGGAGCACAGGGGAGCTATATACTATGGGGGAGCTATATACTATCAGGGAGCACAGGGGGGCTATATACTATGGGGGAGAACGGGGGCTATATACTATTGGGGAGCACAGGGGGCTATATACTATGGGGGAGAACGGGGGCTATATACTATTGGGGAGCACAGGGGGCTATATACTATGGGGGAGAACGGGGGCTATATACTATTGGGGAGCACAGGGGGCTATATACTATGGGGGAGCACAGGGGAGCTATATACTATGGGGGAGCACAGGGGAGCTATATACTATGGGGGAGCACAGGGGGCTATACACTATGGGGGAGCACAGGGGAGCTATATACTATTGGGGAGCACAGGGGAGCTATATACTATTGGGGAGCACAGGGGGCTATATACTATTGGGGAGCACAGGGGAGCTATATACTATGGGGGAGCACAGGGGGCTATATACTATGGGGGAGCACAGGGGAGCTATATACTATGGGGGAGCACAGGGGAGCTATATACTATGGGGAGCACAGGGGGCTATATACTACTGGGGAGCACAGGGGGCTATATACTATGGGGGAGCACAGGGGGCTATATACTATGGGGGAGCACAGGGGGTTATATACTATTGGGGAGCACAGGTTAGCTATATACTATTGGGGAGCACAGGGGCTATATACTATTGGGGAGCACAGGGGAGCTATATACTATTGGGGAGCACAGGGGTCTATATACTATGGGGGAGAGCACAGGGGGCTATATATTATGGAGAGCACAGGGGGGCTATATACTATTGAGGGGGAGCACAGGGGGGCTATATACTATTGGGGGAGAGCACAGGGGGGCTATATACTATTGTGGGAGAGCACAGGGGGGCTATATACTATTGGGGGAGAGCACAGGGGGCTATATACTATTGAGGGAGAGCACAGGGGGGCTATATACTATTGTGGGAGAGCACAGGGGGGCTATATACTATTGGGGGAGAGCACAGGGGGGCTATATACTATTGTGGGTGAGCACAGGGGGCTATATACTACTGGGGAGAGTGCACAGGGGGGCTATATACTAATGGGGGAGCGCACAGGAGGGCTGTATATAACTGGAGGAGCACATGAGGGTCTATATACTACAGGGACACCTTAAAACTATGGAGGCACAGAAGGGTGTAACTATGTAGGGGTACAGAGGGGTGTTACTACTGTATAGGGGTACAAGGGACCTAACTACTGTATGTGTTGGAGCCTAAAATATTTGTCTGGCAGATTCTGGAGAGAAGATTCACAGCCAGGAGAAGACTTCAAGGTGGCCCAGGCTGGATGGAGAGAAAAAGAAAAGGTGACAGACTCTGATCGGAGAAGACGCCTCCGGTGAGTCACTGGATGTAACTTCACTCTGTTATAGGCTTGTACTGATAGGGGTCATGGTATGGCGGTATTATGTAATGGTATCATTGGTGATATCTTTCTGTTTTGTTTAGTGCAGTTTTTATGTAATATGTAATCACTGAATGGTGGAAATAGTGTTATAAGGTAACTACTGTATGTATTGGGGCTCTTGATACAGTGTGGGGGCAAATTCAGTACATTATACAATGTGCAGAAAGGTAAGGGGGGGCCCACTCTTGAGGGCTGTGCACTGGGCCCACCAATGTATTAAAACGGCCCTGACTGTACCATGTACTGGAGCCCCCCCGCCCCCGGGCAGTATCTGTAATGAGATGCTGTGAGCGGGGGAGACTGTATTCATAAGCGCCGCGCTGTACTAAATCAGCCGCGCGGTGCTGATACTACAGCGCGGCGCTTATAAATACAGTCTCCCCCGCTCCCAGCATCTCATTACAGATACTTCCCGGGGGCGGGGGGGCTCCAGTACATGCATTCCACGTCCGTGATCCGTCAGGATCACGGAACGTGGGAATGCAGCCTTAGTCCCCCGGCTGATGTGCGGCTGCCCGGGGTGTCCCGTCCTGTCCCCGGCAGCGCGCGCATCACAGAGCTCCCCGTGCGCCGGAAGTCACAGCCACAGGCGCACGGGGAGCTCTGTGATGCGCGCGCTGCCGGGGACAGGACGGGACACCCCGGGCAGCCGCACATCAGCCGGGACCAGACCAGAGAGGCTCGACGGGGGAACGGAGGGCAGGTGAGTTGTGTGCTGTTTTTTGTTTTTGTTTTATCTGCTGTGCAGGGGGGGGGGGGGGAGAGGGGGACCATCTATAAGGTAGGGGGGGGGAAGGGGGCCATCTATAAGGGAGGGGGAAGAGGGGGACGATCTATAAGGGAGGGGGGAAAGAGGGGACGATCTATAAGGGGGGGGGCCATCTATAAGGGAGGGGGAGAGGGAAGAGGGGGACCATCTATAGGGGGGGCCATCTATAAGGGAGGGGGGAAAGAGGGGGACCATCTATAAGGGGGGGGGGCATCTATAAGGGAGGGGGGAAAGAGGGGGACCATCTATAAGGGGGGGACCATCTATAAGGGAGGGGCGGGAGGGGGACCGTCTATAAGGGGGGGGAAGAGGGGGACCATGTATAAGGGGGAGAGGGGGACCATCTATAAGGGAGGGGGAAAGAGGGGGACCATCTATAAGGGGGCATCTATAAGGGAGGGGGGAGAGGGGGACCATGTATAAGGGGGGGAGGGGGACCATCTATAAGGGAAAGGGGACCATCTATAAGGGAGGGGGAGAGAGGGAAGAGGGGGACCATCTATAAGGGGGGGGGGAGAGGGGGACCATCTATAAGGGGGGGGGGAGAGGGGGACCATCTATAAGGGGGGGAGAGAGGGAAGAGGGGGACCAACTATAAGGGGGGGGGAAGAGGGGGACCATCTATAAGGGGGGAAGAGGGGGACCATCTATAAGGGAGGGGAAAGAGGGGGACCATCTATAAGGGAGGGGAAAGAGGGGGACCATCTATAAGGGAGGGGGGAGAGGGGGACCATCTATAAGGGAGGGGGGAGAGGGGGACCATCTATAAGGGAGAGGGGACCATCTATAAGGGGGGGAAGAGGGGGACCATCTATAAGGGGGGAAGAGGGGGACCATGCAGTGTCCCAGAACATGCAGACTACTACTCCTATTATGGCCATTTCTATTGCTGTGTCAATGCCTGTTCTGGTAAGTGTTTGCACTGCAACTGCTGCTGGTTTTCCCCTAGTATTTTGTGCATTTTCATGTGTATTCTCATGTGTTCCTGTGTATTACAGTGTATAGTGGTATGCAAGGCTGTTGATCACGTGACCTGTAACCATGGTTCCTCCAATGGCCGACTAGCTCTGGCCAGGAGCAACCATGTGACCTCCCACTTCCTGCTGACAAGTTAGTCTTCCCCCGGCTTCCAAGCAAGGAGGTTGTGTGGTTCTATCCTCTCCCACAGAAGAGTGACTAAGTCTGCTGCTATATACCAGTCTTCGGCTGTTTCTGCCTGCTCAAGTGACCGGATTCTTTTCCTCTCATCTGGGTGTCATTCCGTTATCTCTCCTCATCGCTGCAAGGATTCACAGCAAGTATTATTCTCAAGCTAATCCACCCAGCAACGCTATTTCTCTCATACTCCTACTCCCATCATCCGGCACGTATTCTCACAGCCTATGCAGCACCACTCCTGCTTTATTTGTCAAAGCCTGCTATATACCCGGTTGCATCCGGACAGAACTGTTGCTACTAGTTACCTCATCTATAATAAAACCGCTGTTACTGAACCCTGGCATTGGTGTCCACTAACTGGTGCCCTGACTAGGTGCAGCGAAGAATCGCATGCCCATCATCACCCGCAGATTCCACAGACCGGCCCTACAGCTGTGCCGCCCTCAGGCCTATACCGTGACAAGTATAACCCCTGCAGCTGCCCCGGTCATTGCCCGCTCATAACACCAGCACTGCGGAAGTGGCCCCCAGGGGCCAGGGCATCGCATTTTTGGCGTCACGAACAGGATACAGACTGTGTTGTGCCAACTGTCAGTGTCCCCAGAACTGTACTGCTAATCCCCCCCAGAGACTTTGCTATTGCCGCGCTGCGGCCTGCTAAGGGGTCAAGTCAGCCGGTGACGCACTGTCTTCGCGCGCGCGCGCGCTCCGCACCGGCCCTGCAGTATCCAAGCCTCTGTTGCAGGAGGGAAGGAGATTGTGCCCGGACCGCCGGAAGTGTTGATGCTGACTTCCGCCCTATTCCTCTCCGGTCCCGGACACCCTGCCTATCGGTGCCTGCTGTTCCCGCAAGCTCTCCTCGCCCCTACTTTCTTCCAGGCGCCTTACACCAGAACCCCTCGTCATGTCCACCGGCCATCACAGTGACTCTGACGGGTCCGGCAGTTCGCCGACGGCCCGAAGAAGGCTTCCCGCGGCTCCCGTTGCTATGGCTACCGCAGCGGTCCCATTCTTCATTGGGCCCAACAATCTTCCCAGTTATAAAGGAGAACCCCACACGTTGGCTGATTTCAAGGAAAAAATTTCCCGCACCCTTGAACTTGTCTCACTCTCTCCCACTCAGCAGGTGCAGTTGCTGCTAGGACAACTTGAGGGTCCCGCTGCTGAGGAGGTGCGGTCATGGCCAGCTACGGAGAAAGCTAATGTACAACAGATCCTGACCCGGCTGAGTAAAGAATTTGAGGTACAGTCACCCACGGAGGTCCGCCTTAAGTTTTATGACCGACGACAAAGGCCAGGTGAGACCCTCAGAGACTATGCACTAGCACTCCAATCTGCCTACCGGGCCCTGAGACAAGTTGATACCATAGACCCCTCGGCTGTGGAGAGTATGATCACTGACCGCTTCATAGAGGGGGTGGACTCTAGACTCATCCAGAGCCAACTGCGTATGCTAGCTGCCCAAAACCCTACAATGCCTTTCCTGGACTTCAAGACTCTGGCTCTGAGGGTGGTTGGCATTGACAATCCCTGTGCCGGCTGTACTCCAGGTTCAGATTGCCCGGATCCGGTGGGACCTATACCCCCACCTCCAGTGCCCACTATGGTTCCACCAGTTTCCGCTATACAAGCTGCCCAACAGTCTATCCCGGCTAATTCACCAGCGATCCCTGCTCTCCTTACGCAAGTGGTTGACTCTCTCTGCCAAGCCCTAAGGGGGCTACAAGGGGCCTATCCAACACCTCCACCACCACAGGACCCCAAGTGAACTATCTGGGGCATGTTGTGAGTGCTGAGGGGATACAACCCGATCCAGAGAAGATCTCGGCTGTGGAACACTGGGATACCCCTAAGACCGTCAAGGAGGTGAGAAGTTTTCTGGGATTTGCCGGCTATTACCGCCGCTTCATTCCCCACTTTGCCCAAGTGGCCGAGCCCCTCAATGAGTTACTCCGGGGTTGCCCTCGAGAAAGCTACAACCGACGGCTCCCCGTCGAGTGGTCCGAACGGCAGGAGGTTGCCTTTCAAACCCTGAAACGCCTGTTGACTACGCCTCCTATCCTGGCCTACCCAGACTATAACCTTCCTTTCCGGCTCTACACGGACGCCAGCTTCCAAGGCCTGGGAGCTGTGCTGTCCCAGGTTCAAGATGGCCAAGAGAGAGTTGTAGCTTATGCCAGCCGGAGTCTTCGGGGCGCTGAAAAGAACGACAACAATTATAGCTCCTTCAAGTTGGAGTTACTAGCCCTAGTGTGGGCCGTCACCGAAAAGTTCAAGGACTACCTGGCTGCCACCCCTGTTACCATCTATACGGATAACAACCCGTTGGCGCATCTCAACACTGCTCGGCTGGGCGCCCTGGAACAGCGGTGGGCTTCTCGACTGGCCAATTTCCAGTTTGAAATTAAGTACCGCAGTGGCAAGGCTAACGTCAATGCAGACCTCCTGTCCCGACTACCCAAGGGCGAAGAGGCCCCAGAGGACAGCGATTGGGAAGATGTAGAAATGCCTCCCTTCTACCAAAGGTTCGCTACCCAGAGTGCTATTGATGCAGCTAGGCCTGAAACGCCTTCGCCTCCACCTAGGGCCCCGCAAGACTTGGCCAGGTGGCAGACCATCCAGGAAGAGTCCCGCGTCCTGGGGGAGATCTATGACTACCTCTCTACTGGTCGGGTCCCCATGCGGATAAAGAGGCCCTATCCTGATGTCGAGCTAAGGCGACTCTGGAGGCAAAGAAAGAGGCTCTTCCTACAGAAGGGACTGATCCTGCGGAACTCTCTTGACCCGGTCTCCGGGGAGAGGTGTCACCAGATCCTCATTCCCCGACGAGACGCTAAGATGGTGCTAGATGCCTACCATGACCGGTCCGGTCATTTCGGGGTACACAAGACGGAGGCCACTATCCGACAGCGGTTCTACTGGATCGGGATGAGGGCTGACATCGAGAACTGGTGTGCCGAGTGCCCTGCCTGTAATATCTCCAAAGCTGGGGGAAGAGAAGTCAGGGCCCCTTTGCATCCAATCACCTCCCACCGGCCGAATCAGCTAGTCGCCCTGGACCATGTGAAGCTAGCCCCTACAAGATGCGGGTATACCTACGCCCTCACCATGGTTGACCACTACTCCAAGTGGGTAGTCGTGGTACCTGTCAGGGACTTGACCGCCAAGACCACTGCTCTTACTTTTTACAAGGAGTACGTAAAGCACTATGGGTGCCCAGAGTCTCTGCTGACGGACCGGGGTCCGGCCTTCGAGTCGCAACTTTTCCAGGAGCTGTGTGCCTACCATGAATGTAAGAAGCTCCGCACCACGGCCTATCACCCTCAAGGGAATGGTCTGTGTGAAAAAGTTAACCAGGTCTTTATCAACATGCTCCGAACGGCTTCAGTGACCAAGAGAGTAGAGTGGCCCCACTTGTTGGATGAACTAGTGGAGATCTATAACAATACCACTCATTGTTCCACTGGCTACTCCCCGTTCTACCTGATGTTCGGCCGCCAAGGCCAACTTCCTCAGGACCGTGCTCTTGGAGTCCAAGCTCCTGACACCTTCAACCCCCTACCTGAAACTGACTGGGTTCGGGAACATCAGAGGAGAATCCAGGATGCCCGGGAAATTGTTGACCGGAGGATGGGGGAGGCTCAGCAGCGCCAAGAGGATGCCTACAACCTAAGGGCGAATGCCACACCACTACAAGTGGGGGATAAAGTTTGGCTAAAGAAATATCATCGCTCTCACAAACTTGAAAGCCTTTGGGAGCCTGAGCCCTATGTCATCTCCTCTATCCCTTACCCAGAGACTGATGTGTATGAAGTCAAAAAGCCTGGGCTAGCCCCACAGACGGTGCATCGGAATAGGATAAAACGTTGCACTAAGGAGGACCTACAGGGCCTTACAGCACCGTGTCCGGTACCTGCATCCACGCCTCCGGCTCCCCCAGCAGCTCCAGCTAAACCTCTCTCTCTGGAAGAAATGTTCCAAGTTGAACCGTTCCTCATGGCCGTAGGCTATCCAGCATTCCCTGTACCCGTTCCAGCGGTTTCTCCACTTCCAATTGTGCCTCCAACGACTCCGTCTCTACAACCAGACACTGGGGGTGATCTTCCACCGGTACCTGCACCAATCACTGTTGAAGAGGATCCTCCGCTGAGACGGTCTGAGCGCTCTACCAGAGGAATTCCTCCACTTCGCTACAGAGACCAGAGCCCTTAAACTGTTTTGTTGTCTAACTGTTTTGTTCTAGTTCCTGCAACGTTCAAGGTTCGTGCCTGGTCCTCCTGACCAAGTTCCCTGTACTAACCAGCCATGAGCTGATGGACACTTACAATAACAAAAAGTTCTCTAGTGCCTGTCCCAGAGCCTTTTACATGGACGATGTCTAATTGCCAAAAAGAGACTCTACCTAACAGAGACACTTAACCCATTCCTTCCTAATGCACTTTCCTGTGATTGTGTGTTCCACACAGGGTATTATTGCACTTATTTCATTATTGCACTTATTGTACCATTGCATTCCAGTGTTATCGAAGTCAGATAGCTCCTCCTCTGAGTAAGAGAAGTCAGTTTACATATACCTCAGAGAAAGTCCAGTTTATGTAGGAGTGTATTTTCTCATCCAGTCTCATTATTGTGTATTATTATCATATCTATAGCTGGAAAGATTTAGTTGAGCCAGTTCGTATGCAGATTTTTCTCAGATTTTCATTCAGATTTTTCTCAGATTTTCATTCAGATTCATGTGAGCCAGTTCTCCTCAAGACCTCGCAGTATTTGTTGTCCCTTGTGTTTCCCTTCCTTTTATTTTCCAGTATTTGTTCGCCTCTGTCTTGTCCCAACACAGTAGTTATCACACATAGTCTTACCTAATATTCACACTGGTCCATACATATTGCACCTTGGATGCCTTTTCGTGTGTTTGGCCTGTGGAGTGCTTGTGTGTGTGATTGAGTGATATGAAAGGGAGCTCCCCATGTATGTTTGCTTTTATTATTTTGTTCTTTGCTCTTCCAGGTATCCAAGACACTACTCAGACACGCCAAGGTAGTACACAGGTCTTCACAGTTCTCTTTTCCAGTAGGGTAACACATTTAACAGAAAACCTACTGTCTAACTGGCTGGAATATGGAGGGTCACCCGCCAGCAGTTAAGTTGTCCTGGCTTACACGTCAGATGGTTCACGCACTAGCTACCTGGTCGCCAGAGTACGTTAGGCACCCCTAGGTGAAGTCCTGCCACTAGGGTTTCTCATTCTCTCTCTTTTCTCACCTGTGCCTTGGGCGTGGGAAACACACACCTCCTCACACTCACTCTCATCATTCATTCCTGTTGTTTGATTGTCCAGTCTATTCATGTTTGCTGCCTTCTAGATTCGCCGAGGTCGGCTCAAACTTGCTAGGGAGGTATGCAGTGTCCCAGAACATGCAGACTACTACTCCTATTATGGCCATTTCTATTGCTGTGTCAATGCCTGTTCTGGTAAGTGTTTGCACTGCAACTGCTGCTGGTTTTCCCCTAGTATTTTGTGCATTTTCATGTGTATTCTCATGTGTTCCTGTGTATTACAGTGTATAGTGGTATGCAAGGCTGTTGATCACGTGACCTGTAACCATGGTTCCTCCAATGGCCGACTAGCTCTGGCCAGGAGCAACCATGTGACCTCCCACTTCCTGCTGACAAGTTAGTCTTCCCCCGGCTTCCAAGCAAGGAGGTTGTGTGGTTCTATCCTCTCCCACAGAAGAGTGACTAAGTCTGCTGCTATATACCAGTCTTCGGCTGTTTCTGCCTGCTCAAGTGACCGGATTCTTTTCCTCTCATCTGGGTGTCATTCCGTTATCTCTCCTCATCGCTGCAAGGATTCACAGCAAGTATTATTCTCAAGCTAATCCACCCAGCAACGCTATTTCTCTCATACTCCTACTCCCATCATCCGGCACGTATTCTCACAGCCTATGCAGCACCACTCCTGCTTTATTTGTCAAAGCCTGCTATATACCCGGTTGCATCCGGACAGAACTGTTGCTACTAGTTACCTCATCTATAATAAAACCGCTGTTACTGAACCCTGGCATTGGTGTCCACTAACTGGTGCCCTGACTAGGTGCAGCGAAGAATCGCATGCCCATCATCACCCGCAGATTCCACAGACCGGCCCTACAGCTGTGCCGCCCTCAGGCCTATACCGTGACAAGTATAACCCCTGCAGCTGCCCCGGTCATTGCCCGCTCATAACACCAGCACTGCGGAAGTGGCCCCCAGGGGCCAGGGCATCGCAACCATCTATAAGGGGGGAAGAGGGGGACCATCTCCTAAAAGATCAGCACCCTCCTCTCCTGACATCCTCTGTGCTGCTGGGACTTCTCCTATAGGATTAGCACCCTCCTCTCCTGACATCCTCTGTGCTGCTGGGACCTCTCCTATAGGATTAGCACCCTCATCTCCTGACATCCTCTGTGCTGCTGGGACCTCTCCTATAGGATTAGCCTCCTCCTCTCCTGACATCCTCTGTGCAGCAAGGGACCAAACATTATGTTTATTGGGGACAGCAGTGGGGGGGGGGGCAGTAGTGGATTATAATGTGGGCGGATTGACGGGGGGGGGGGGGGCGTCATTCTATAGTTCGCCTCGGGCAGCAGAGAGGCTAGAATCACCCCTGCTCAGGGGTAATCACAGTCTTGGTGATTACAGCTACATAGCTGACAGAAACACAGGAGTAGAGATGATTGAACAGCGCTGATGTTTAGTTTCTTACGAACTCGAACCATCGGTATTTGACTCCCACAGTCTTCCCGTTCCGTGGGGAAGGTGGAGACAGCTAGAGTCCTGCCTGGAAAACAGGAATACAGCCTGGGCCATATGTTGTATTCTTGTTTTCCAGGCGGGACTCGGTCTGTCTCGGTCGTGACATCACCATTTTATCCAGAAAGGGAAGCCTTGATGCAGTAGTAAATGCAGGGAAAAAGGCATTTTATTGGCATTTCCTGTAATAAATGTATATTGGTAATTTTTATAACTTTGAAGGGGGGGGGGGGGGGGGAATACAATACTTCAATAAAAATTTTCGCTGGACTTCTCCTTTAAGAAACACCACATGAAGAGGAGTTGGCAGTGAAGCATGCTGTGCAATGTGTCGGGGGACCACTCCCTTTCTCAAACAAACATAAATAGACTCCAAAGAAGTTCTGTGAGATTGACTGTAATGGAGATCCGATTTTAAAGTCTCCATATGTCTCCTTGGTGGAGTTTGCCACAACTAGACTGCTCTTGCATTGGCTTATTCCTCCACGAACAAAAGAGTCAGGCAGCAAAAATCCAGCACGTGTGAACCAGCGGCTACATTCTGGATGCTATACTAACACTATACACCATTGTTAGTTCTATGACTTTACAGACCCAGTAGTTTTAGCCATCATACGTAAAGGACATTTTTTCCTCCAAGTTGACATACCAAACTATACTGTGCTGCCACAACTCAAAATACCCTCTATAGTTGACTACAAAACCTCTTTATAGGGGTTATCCACTAAGCCAATCACTGGCCATAGTAGTGACCAGCCCAGCCACAAAAAACTACTATTCAGGTACCTTTAAATGGGCACTGTCCCATTAAAAAAAAAAATTGCCAGGTCCAAGAGTTCAGATCCTGACTGATCACTAGGAACATTCTCTCTCGGAGGTTAGTTGGGGGAAAGGTAATAAGAAAGGTGACTGAATATTACTTTACTGAAAGAGTAGTACATGCCTGGAACAAACTTCCAGCAGATGTGGTTGGTAAATCTACAATAACTGAATGTAAACCTGCCTGGGATAAACATATATCTATCCTAAGATAATAAGAAAGGGCAGACTAGATGGAGCAAGTGGTCTTTTTCTGGCAATTTCTCCAACCCTGGATGGACCTCACAACTTGGACTGGCAACTCAGGGGTAATCCCAGTCTTGGTGATTAAAGCTACATAGCTGACAGAAACACAGGAGCTCTTCTGGCTGGAACACTGACCGACATGGACCCTGGCCAAAGGCCAGGCTCCTAGACTGACTTTTCTCTTACTCTGACTTCCTCTAAAGAAATTCTGGAAGAAAAACCGCCCACAAATCTCAGTCAACCCTTTTATGTGTTACAAGAAGGTTTCCCATTGGTGGAAAGAGGCCTGAGGCAACTCGGATACTGATTGGTTCTGAAAGATATGGTGATACTTGGAGCTCAGCGATAGGTTTAGAAGGGGGCGGTGATCAGGCTCACTGGGGGCGGTGATCAGGCTCACTGGGGGCGGTGATCAGGCTTACTGTCTCTCAGGCAGATGGTACAGTGATTCAGCAGAGAACATAGTTAACCCTTGCAAGACCACTGCAGGATTGTTTACGGTGAATAAAAATACAATATGAATACATGGTTCCCCAATACAATAATAAAATGCGCCACCAACACCCTACAATATTACACACATACAGCCGCAGAGGTACAGGGATTGGGAAACTGCATTCAGATGTACAGTTACAGTCACAAGGCGGCACCACTACTATAGCCGAGTCTGATTAAAGTAAGTCTGGCATAGCTGCAATACCAGACACAGCCCCGTAAAGGACAGTGGCGCTGTTGCCTACAAAAAAAAAAAATCTATGATCAAAATGTCAAAGTGTCATCAAGTGACTCATTTCTCCCTCCGAAAGAAGAACAAAGGACTTTTTTTTTCTTAAGAACACTGAGCTCCATTGTGCAAGTGGAGCAGAGACGACTACAGATATCTGCACGGAAAGCTTCATCACGCCATAAGTGGCATACTGAAATTCAGATTCAAATAGTGGAGGGCCACTTTTTCCTTAAGAGGGCAGTCACCTGTTTGGCTACACACTTGGCGGCATACCTTACCAAGAAGAGAATGCACGGAATAATCTGAAGTAGACTGTAGGACTATGGCGGTAATGAGGCCGGCCACTGCACTGTGACTTGTTCTATCATGGCTTCATTTCAACACATATTCTCAGCTTATTATTCATGAAAAGTGTCTGGAATGAAGGATGTCAACGCCCAGTGCAATAGTCCGACCAAAATAGCTGACGGCATCTGCACTGTAAAATATAGATGCTCGGGTACATTTATCACTTTGTCTACCAATGGAGTCTGCTAACTGGGAATAAATAATTGATCCCATTACAAATGGCAAAGGGATATACATACATACATGTAATATATATGATATGGTCTGCTTGTTTGCCATATGCAGTTCCCACTGTTAGATTTAGTCCTTTAAATCAGGGATGGGGGAACCTGTTCGCCCTCCAGCTGCTGCAAAACTACAATACCCATCATGCCTTGATGTTTTGCAACAGCTGGAGGGCCAAAGGTTCTGCATCCCTACTGTACACATTCTACAAGGATCAGACCTTAAAGGGGTTGTTCACAAATTTTTTTCAAATCAACTGGTGCCACAAAGTGCTAGAGATTTGTAATTTACTTTTACTAAAAAATCTCAAGTTTTCCAGTACGTATCAGCTGCTGTATATCCTGCAGGAAGTAGTATATTCTCTCCAGTCTGACACAGTGTTCTCTGCTGCCATCTCTGCCCATGTCAGGAATTGTCCAGAGCAGCAGCAAATCCACCTAGAAAGCCTCTCCTGCTCTGGACAGTTCCTGTCTCAGTCAGAGGAGGCAGCAGAGAGCACTGTGTCACACTGGAAAGAATCTACAGCAGCTGATAAGTACTGGAAGACGTGAGATTCTTTAATAGAAGTAAATTACAAATCTCTGCAGGACATACGGCAGCTGATAAGTACTGGAAGACGTGAGATTCTTTAATAGAAGTAAATTAAAAAATCTCTGGCACTTTCTGGCACCAGTTGATTTAAAAGAAAATATTTTTTGGTGAACTACCCCTTTAAGGGAACCTGTCACGTTGTGAATGCAGTCTGTAGGCAGCATGTTATAGAATACAACGATATATAGTTTTAATATAGTTTTTTTTTTTCCAGGATAACTTGTCATTAATCATGTAAATCTCTGCTCATTCTGGGCTGAGTAGTCATGTGGGCGGTTCTATTCCGAGACTGACAGCTATCTGTATGTAGGTGTACTGTTAGAAAGAGCTGTCAATCACTGAGTAGGACTACTCACTTAGCTGTTCTACCTATTCTGGGGTTATAAGTCAATTGGGTGGTCCTACTCAGTGATTAGAGACACAGATCACTGATCTCAGGGAGACCAGCCAAACGATAACACCGCCGGCTGCTAGCGAAAGCGCTCAATGCGGTGAAATCGTAGGTGCATTGCCCCCTGGGAAACATGAATATGCAAAAGAAGAGCCTGTGAAGCCTCATTGAAGAGTCTCGAAACACAGGAGTAGCCAGATATCCCTCTGGGAAGGACCCAGCCAAGGGGTGGCTCCTTTAAGGAAACCACCAAAACCACCATATTAAGTGGCCCTATAAGTCAATGAGTGAGTGATCTACTCACTACTCAGTGATTGACAGATCTCTCAAGCTGAACACAGATAGCTGTCAATCAGTGAGTAGGACCGCCCACATGACTACTCAGCCCAGAATGAGCAGAGACTTACATGGCAAAATGACAAGTTATCCTGGGACTTTTCTTACAAAACTATATATCAATCTGCTCAGCTCCACCTGCTCTATAACGTGGTGCCTGCAGATTGGACTGTACTTTTAGTGTGGCAGGTTCCTTTTAGGTTCTGGCAGCTCTCAGGTAGTGTCTGCAGGACAGTCACTGTTTGATAGAGCAAAGAGCAAAGGGAAGTGGGCACCAGTACTGCATGTGAAGTAAAAGCAGGGCAAGGGCAAGACAGTAATATAGCGGGTTTCCAGGATTATATAATATAGAGTAACAGCGCCACTCTTGTCCTTAGTTTGTGTATAGTATTATGGCTTAGTTTTTTTTAAAGGGGTTTTTTGACTTAAAGTGACCCTGTACCCACAATCTGCCTCCCCAAACCACTTGTACCTTCGGATAGCTGCTTTTAATCCAAGATCTGTCCTGGGGTCCGTTCGGCAGGTGATGCAGTTATTGTCCTAAAAAACAACTTTTACACTTGCAGCCCTGTGTCAAATTGGTGTGGCCTAGAGTGTCTATGCCCTAACCTTGCACCGCCTCTCCGTCCCTCCTCATCATTAGGAATGGCCCTGGGCAAAACTTTTCCTATTCATCACTTGTGTGAACACTGCACAGGTGCCTAAACAATCCAGCACATGTGCAGTGCTCAGACAGGTGAGGAATAGGATAATACCTGCCTGGAGCATTCCTAGTGATGAGGAGGGCGGTGAGGAAGGACAGAGAGGCGGTGCCAGCCCTAATGCATACACGATCTAGGCCAGACCAGTTTGACACAGGGCTGGAAGTTTAAAAGTTGTTTTTTAGGACAATAACTGCATCACCTGCTGAACTGAAGTTTCAAGCGGTTTGGAGAGTCAGATTGTGGGTACGAAGTCGCTTTAATCTTACTTGTCCCGTATCCACAGGACAAGTGTGAGAGATTTTGTGTGTGTGTGGGGGGGGGGGGGGGGGTCTGACTTCTGTGACAATCAGGCATCTCTAGATCGACACCCCAGCACCTTTGTTATGAATACAGCCACAGGTCGGAACATAACCCGAAGCTCCATTCATTGTTTATGGAGCCGCAGGAGAGAAAGCGTACAGCACTCGGTTCGTTCCGGCAGCTCCATAGAGAATGAATGGGGGTATGGAGGTCAGACCCCGTGTGATCTCATACTTTTTAATTGGAGAAACCATTTAAAGTAAATGGAGCCAAGCTGTAATACCATATACAACCTAAGGACAGGTGTGGAGCTGTTTTTGGAAGAAAGCAACTACTGTAAATTTTTCTAATCCTAGATAACTTCCAGTAGTAAAAGTCCCAGAATGGCAGCCAAAAGTTAAGTCAGACAATCCAGTGGTCAGCAACAGATTTTTAAACGATGTAAGGCTAGGTACACACTATGTAAAAACAACAGCCATATATCATAACAACGGCCCTAATTGTGCAAACAATGACTGGGTTGAACATCTCAGACAGTGGCCGTTCCGGACACTGAGCGCGGAAGCATTCCGCAAAATTTCGCCGTTTTTGCTCAGTGTGAACGGGGCCTAAGCCTGTATTCAAACCCATGTAATACAGCTGCATTGTTGCACCAGTTTTATACCTACAAGTTCTAGTATGACCGCATGTCTAATGATTTGAACACAACAATGAGTCTATAACGCTTACTGTCGAATCACTAGACCAACAACGGGGCTGGGACTTATCACCATGATACCAATCCAAAAATACAGCTGTATTAGGCTGGAGTGGCATGTATTTTGGCAGTAGAAGCGGCAGATTGAAAGGAGAAACACATGACTGCATATTTATACATGATCGGCAATATTGGCTTGTAACCAACAGTGTACATGCTATAAAGGCAATCCATGCAGCTGCTGAGGTGCCCTCCGGGCAAGGGAGGGCCCGGCCCAGGTTAACGCCATTCCCTTTCATATGGGAGGTAATAACACTAAGAACATTGATAGCAAACAAAGAGCTGGAAAAGACAAACACAAGGCCCTTCTGATAACCAGAACACCATGACATAAGGCCAGTTAGATCATCGCTATGGGCTCCGTCTCTGCTATATACGACATTGCTTATAATCATTATTGTTCCTTATAGATGAGCAAAATGCTGATTTTATATATATATATATATATATATATATATATATATATATATATATATATATAGTCACCTAGTGATAGTGATTGATATGTATAAACGTCCTTTCCACCTCGTCTGATCCATCGTCATGGTTATGTATATATATATATATATATATATATATATATATATATATATATCTACCGCATTAGAATCACTTTAAAAATCCTTACCTCAAATCTCCATGTAGATCAGCGAGCGCCCGATCCCCCGGATAAGACTCCTATATGACTGACATCCTAATTACCTGTCTCTAAGCCGAGCTTCTCGTATATTCTGTACATTACACTGAACAAGCGCTGGAGCTATCCCATCCCCTAGTCCCCATTCACTCCCTCCAATTATTCCGCCCTCTGTTTCCATGGGAACCCGAAGGAGAATAGAAAATTCTGTGCTGGCTGGCTGCAATGCAACAAAAACACATGCTAAAAAACACAATGCACAAAAGACCATCCTAAATCCGCTAGCTTGTTAGTCACGGATCTCATCGGCGTCTAGAAAAGTAGTAAACTAGACATATGTTATGAATAATAATGCACGTGAAGTGTGGTGGGAAATTTAGCACTGTGGATAGTATAGTGAGTGCTGAGGTAGCGGTCACTCCCAGGCCTGGGGATACCCAAAGGACTCTCTGCGACATATGAGGATGCAACGACTATCAATGGGACGTGATAGGTCGGAGGGGTCTAAACAGCATTTGCTTTAGGGCCCAGGAGCTTCAAGTTAAACTCCAGAAGGACTCAAGAAGGGCATCAAATGTAAATGGTTACTCTAACCATAGACATATATAGGGGGGCATTTATTAAAGGAGATTTTTAAAATCCGGCAGCTGGCAGGGGTAATTCGATAACGAGTAGGAACTTACCTCTCCCCGTGCCTGCGGTGAGTTGCGGGACTGGCCTCAGGACCCCACCGGAAGTCATGAGGGGAAAACACCTGTCTTGTTTGATGGACTGGCCACTCCCGCCCCAGAATTGGCCACTTGCTTCCCGCCCCAGTCACTGGGTGGCTGAGCAGCCAGTCCATCAGCCGGGTTGTGAGGTGTGCAGCGCCGAAGATCCCGAAGCCCAGTAGGGGTCCGAAGGCCGCTGCCGCCACTGACCACAGGCAAGGGGATAGGGGAGAGGGCTTTCTTAGCACTGGTCGTAAACACTATCCCCTTGGCGCAGAGGAGCACGAAGGGGGAGCTTTATCAAACATGCTGTAAAGTGAAACTGGCTCAGTTGCCCCTAGCAACCAATCAGATTCCACCTTTCATTTCCCATAGATTCTTTGGAAAATAAAAGGTGGAATCTGATTGGTTGCTAGGGGCAACTGAGCCAGTTTTACTTCACACCATGTTTGATAAATCTCCCCCAATGTCTCCACATAAATCCACCAAAGCCCCTCCATGTGGACAAACTGAAACCTATGTCAGCTCGGAGCTGTCGTAGGCTTCACGGACATTTTTATGGGGAATAAATGTGGTGGGTGGCCGTGCCTACTGTACCGCCCTATTCCCACCTCTTCGGTGCAAGCAGCACAGATGGGCAAGATGCAAATTATTTATTTGCAAAATAGGTGTTTGTGAATAAATTATTTGCATCGTGGCCATCTGCACCAGAATATTTGCCCAGCGCCAGGTAATAAATGTCCCCCATAGTGTATATATAGCATATGCCACTAGTGTCAGGTAGAGGGGTGAACCTGTGTATTACTGATATAATAAGGAGGTCCTCTGTGTTACTCCAGTATACTGTATAACCATAGCACGCCTTGTTACATGGGAGAAGCGGGAAGCATTGCGTTTAGAGAATATAGTGCCATATGGAAGCGCCATGTGGTGGGACATGTAATAAGGAGCCATAAAAACTTATCAATATATGTGTCAATGAAACCCCCCACACACACACTTTTCCAATATGGATCGACCATTAATGTGTATGGTGGCTTCCTAACTCCCCACAGATATCTGTGGAAATAAGGGTTCTTCATGTTCCATTTTAACTACCTAATCCTTTTGTACTGCTGCTTAGATGTGTCTGGCAGCAGTGTCCTCCCTGTGACACATTCAGAACTTTAAAAGGGGTTATCCAGCGCTACAAAAGCATGGCCACTTTCTTCTAGAGACAGCACTGCTCGTCTCCAGTTCGGGTGCGGTTTGCAGTTAAGCTCCATTCACTTCAATGGAACCAAGCTGCAAACCCCACCCAATCTGGAGACAAGAGGCTGTCTCTGGAAGAAAGCGGCCATGTTTTTGTAGCACTGGACAACCCCTTTAAGACACTTGGCACATATGGATGGATGTTAGGGGCCATTTACACAGAAAGATTATCTGACAGATTATCTGCCAAAGATTTAACCCTTTGAGGACCAGGCCCAAAATGACCCAGTGGACCGCGCAAATTTTGATCTTTGCGCTTTCGTTTTTCCCTCCTCCCCATCTAAGAGCTCCAGCACTTTCAGTTTTCTATCTACAAACCATGTAAGTGCTTGTTTGTTACAGGAATAGTTGTACTTTGTAATGGCGTCTTTCATTCTACCATAACATGTATGATGGAATCCCAAATATATTATTTATGAAGATATAAATTGGTGAAATCGTAAAAAAGAATGCAATATGGTAACGTTTGGTCGGTTCCTGTGTCTACGTAATGCACTATATGGTAACAGCGACATGATACTATTATTCTATAGGTCAGTCCGAACACAACCATATGCAGGTTTACGCAGATTCTCTAATGTTATATATGTATTTTTTTAATGAAATCCTTTTTTTTGGCAATTAAATATTAATAAAATGGGCCTATTGTGACGCTTATAACGGTTTTATTTTTTCACCTACGGGGCTGTATGGGGTGTCATTTTTTCCGCCATGATCTCTAGTTTTTAATAATACCATATTTGTGAAGATATTTGATCACTTTTTATAATTTTTTTTATATATAATGTAACATAAAATCGGTAATTCACGCATTTTTTCCCTCTTTTCGTGTACGCCGTTCGCCGTTCGCAATGACGCTTGTTATAGTTTAATAGATCGGACAATTACGCAAGCTACGGTATATTATATGTTTATTTATTTTTTTTTTTTTATATGTTTTATTTATATAATGGGAAATGGGGGGTGTTTTAAACTTTTATTGGGGGAGGGGTATTGGGGTTGTGTGTTGGTGTTTTAAACTTGTTTTTTTTATACATTTTAAGTCCCTTTGGGGGACTTGTACATACACCAGAGTGACCAGAGCGCCGATCGGACCGCACAGAGGCAGGAGAGAGACCTCCGGCGGTCCGTTTTACCGATCGGGACCCCCGCAGTCACACTGCGGGGGTCCCGATCGATAAGTGACAGGGGACTCCCCCTGTCACTTACACTTAAACGCTGCGGCGTTTAAAGGGTTAGTGACATGCGGCAGCGCGATTGCTGCAGCGTGTCATTACCGGTGAGGTCCCGGCTGCTGATTGCAGCCTGCCCCCACCTGCTATGAAGCGCGCTCCGCTCCGGAGAGCGCTTCATAGCTCAGGACGTACCGGTACGTCAAGGGTCGTCTGGGGACAGACTTCCAGGACGTACCGGTACGTCCTAGGTCGCCTAGGGGTTAAAGCCAAAGCCAGAAACAGACTATAAACAAAGATCAGGTAATAAAGAAAAGCCTGAGATTTTTCCTCTTTTCGAATCCATTTCTGGCTTTGGCTTCAAATTTTTGACAGATAATCTGTCAGATAATCTTTCTGTGTAAATGGACCCTAATGCTGCGTTTACATGGAACGATAATTCGCCCGATCGTACGATTAACGATTTCGAAGTAACAATTTTTTTTAAACAATCAGCATTTAGATGGAAAGATATCATCGTACGGATGTAAAGATAAATCGTACGGAACATTCGTTTTGCGATCGCTTAAGCCTATCTCGCACATAGGTAAAATCGGTGAACGACTGTTTATACGGAACGATCTGCGATTTTTTTGCAAACGACGAGCGACAATTTAAGAACATGTTCAAAGATCAACATGAACAATTTCTCGCTCGTCGTTCGATCGTTCGCTTTGTTTACACGTACGATTATCGTTTGAATTCTGCTGTAATTGTGATTATCAATTTGAATTTTGCTGTAAGCATAAGGTCTCACACTGCACATCTCAGACCTCCTGCACTCGACCATAGTGGTTTTACTGAACAAGTGTCATCTGCAGGCCGCCCGCAGTCACAGACCATGCACACAAGCGTAGAAGCCTGGAGTGCAAATCCAGACCATATAATTACATGTCCTATTTTTTTCTTAATGGGCAAATGCACGGACTGTGGAATCCAAGGTCATGTGTATTGGCCTATAGAATAGAATGGGTCTATATTATCAGCACTATACTAAATAAGTACAATCAGACCTTGTGGATAGCATACAGACAATTTAGCATGGTTATGCACACATAGCCTTAAGGGTTACTCTTTTCTTTCAAATCAACTAGTTTCAGAAGGTTATATAGATTTGTAATTTACTTCTATTTAAAAATCTTGAGTCTTTCAGTACTTAACAGCTGCTGTATGTGCTGCAGGAAGGGGTGTATTCTCTCCAGTCTGAAACAGTGCTCTCTGCTGCCACCTCTGTCCATGTCAGGAAATGTCCACAGCAGCAGCAAATCCCTATAAAAAATCCTCCTGCTCTGGACAGTTCCTGACATGGACAGAGGTGGCAGCAGAGAGCACTGTGTCAGACTGGAGAGAATACACCACTTCCCGCAGCTGATAAATATGGGAAGACTTAGGATTTCTAAATAGAAGTAAATTACAAATCTATACAACTTTCTGACACCAGATTTGAAAACAAAATTGTCAGAGTACATATATAATATTATATATATATATATATATATATATATATATATATATATATATATATATATATAAAATTCTTAGGACCCAAATACCCTAAATCCTGAATAAAAGCTGCTAGAAGAACATACAGTATGGAGGAACAATAGGAGTGTCTCTGAAGAAGGAATTCCTGCTATGTTTCTAGAGGCCATGGAGAGCGCAGATGTTTGTCCAAACAACAATGATCCTGGTTTTTTTGCTTGGCATAGCACTTGTGTAAGGAATCGTACGAGGAACTCAGCGGGAGAGGAGGCAGCGGCGAGGAGCGCAGGCTCCACTGTTATGTAACATGATGCTCCACACTGCATGAATTGTGAAATCATCGGCCTGAAAGTAATTGGAGGGAGAGGGAAAGCCCAGAGATGCAAGGAACTGGAAACAGATTGCTGCCACTAAAATGGTGTGGAATAAGTGATCGCAGCTGTGGAGGGAAGACAGGGGGTGACTGCAGTTACCGATTATTATGTAAAAAATGTTCTTTTTAAATTTCCGTTCACACATAACATGTCCCGACACAGGACAGCGTATGAGATCCATAGCATGGGGGGGGATGTCTGAAGTCTATGCCCCAGGACCCTAATGCTGCATGTACACGGAACGATTATTGTTCGAATTTGCACGATAACGATCAAATTCGAACGACAATCTTACGTGTAAACGCAGCGAATGATCAAACGACGAGCGAGAAATCGTTCATTTTGATCTTACAACATGTTCTTAAATCGTTGTTCGCAAAAAATTTGCAGATCGTTCCGTGTAATCAGTCGTTCACCGATTTAACCTATGTGCGAGATAGGCTTAAGCGATCGTACGATTTTTCCGTACGATATATCGTTCCGTCTAAACGCTGATCTTTATAAAAAAAAAAAAAATCGTTGCTTCGAAAACGTTAACGAAAACGTACGATCGGGCGAATTATCGCTCCGTGTAAAAGCAGGATTAGTTATGGCAGAACAGTCTTCTGTAACCCTTAGGGCCCTATAACACGCGACGATTATCGTGCCAAAAATCGTTATATCGATAACATCGATTGTAATTGCAGGCAACGATCAGAAAATCGTTCGTATGTCGATCGTTGATTTAGATCTGAACCTAACATTATCGTTAATCGTTTGCTGTAATTCCACATTTGTTCACTAATCTTTCAGTGTAATTGCACATTGCCCATTGTTTTGCTGGGATCAGAAGGAGTAAACAATCACAGTAACGATCGCAATAACGATCATAGTAACGATCGTAACTAACGACCATCGTTCTGTGTAATATGAAGAACGATTTCAGGTTAACGATAAACTATCTCGTTTGCGTTAGTCGTTAAAAATCGATCCGTGTAATAGGACCCTAAGTATTCTGTCCTCACAACCAAAACCAGACAACACTGCAGGGTGGCCGGTGAGTGTATATATATATATATATATATATATATATATATATATATGTATATATATATATATCTATATCTGTCTGTGAGAATGCGTTATTGCTATGCTTATGTGGCTATTTCTGTACTATGTGATTATATATCCCACAGAGCCCATGCACCTGTTAGCCTAGGGATGTAAAGGGCTGACAGACCGCTGTGCACTGCCGTATCCTGTCAGGGTAGTTGGCACCAGTTACGTTTCCTGGATGCCAGCTCCCAGGAGGAGGAGGTCAGCAGGAGCCATTGTATTACAGCATTGTGCTAATGTGATGGTAAGTGTTGTGGTGCTGACTAGAGATGAGCGAACCTGGAGCATGCTCGAGTCGATCCGAACCCGATCGTTCGGCATTTGATTAGCGGTGGCTGCTGAACTTGGATAAAGCCCTAAGGCTATGTGGAAAACATGGATATAGTCATTGGCCGTATCCATGTTTTCCAGACAACCTTAGAGCTTTATCCAAGTTCAGCAGCCACCGCTAATCAAATGCCGACCGTTCAGGTTCGGATCGACTCGAACCCGAACCCAGTTCGCTCATCTCTAGTGCTGACCGCTGTGTCACAATGTTAGGACTGGGGTAGGGGTGCATCTATAAGAGACCGAGTAGTAAAAGAGGTACTCCAGCAAAAAAAAAAAATCTTTTTTTTTTAAAAAGTACCAGAGATCTGTAATGTACTTTTATTAAAAAAAATCCCAGTCTTCCAATATTTATCAGCTGTGGTGTATTCTTTCTATTTAGACACAGCGCTCTTTTCTGCCACCTCTGTCCGTGACAGCAACTGTCCAAAGCCACAGCAAATCTCCATAGAAACCTCTACTGTTCTGGACAGTTCCTGACACGGACAGAGATGGCAGCAGAAAGCACTGTGTCAGACTGGAAAGAATCCACCACTTCCTGCAGGACATACAGCAAATGATAAGTACTGGAAGACTTGCGATTTTTAAATAGAATTAAATTACAAATCTAAATAACTTTCTGACACCAGTGACACTAAAAGGAAAAAAAAACCCACTGGATTACCCTTTTAAGTCTCCCCCGAAAACTCTGATGGTACGTGAATAAACCTGGTGGGATATTGGACACTGACTATGGATATGAATATATAACAATCTTCTCCGTATTATACATTGTATGTTAGTCGCTAGGTTCTATGTACTTGAATATTCTTGTTTCGTTGAGGCCTTTTGCTGTAGTGGAATGGAGGTAAGATGGAGACGCCCGGAGAAATGATTACTTCTTGACCTTGATGATTTGGGCAGGATTTGTGAAACTGAATTCTAAGCTCATGATCAGGGATTAATAATACCTCAGGATCTGACATAATGTAATGTGGGTGGAGATGGATAAGTGCAGCGGAGTACCACAAGCCTCCCTCGTGGGTCTAAGGCCTGGCCCAACATTGGGCAGTGTCACCTAGGCAGGGCTTCAGGTAAGGAATAACAAGGACGGCTCATCTAACGTTATTATCTGCATATGTAATAATAACTGGCACCGCTTCTTGATTTCAAAGACTGAGCAGCCAAGAGCTGACAAATGATATGAAAGGCGGAATCTGCAATTTTTTTTCCTTAGATCTTGCTGCCTGGTTAATTTTAAGAAAAAAGCTGTGATCTGTGACTACATGTTTTCTACTCTGTCTACGGGAAGTGCCAAGCTTTGGCCGCATATCGCATATACCAGGAGATGTGTGACCAAGCAGGTCCGATGGTCCGATCAGCATTTGCTCTTTCATCGGCTATCAGCTGATCGCTAGTGCTATTACACAGGGTAATATCAGCCCTAAACTGCCCGTGTAATGGGATCCTTATGGCCCTATTCCACCGGACGATTATCGTTCAGATTATCGTTAAATCGTTCTAATCTAAACGATAATCGTTCGGTTGAAATGCAGTTAACGATTAACGACCGAACGAGAAACTGTTAATCGTTTTATAAGACCTGGACCTATTTTTATTGTTGCTCGTTCGCAAAACGTTCGCAAATCGTTTGCATTGAATAAGGGCCCTATTCCACCGGATGATCATCGTTTGCATAATCGTTAACGATTAACGATCTCAAATGACCGCTATTATTAAAGACCTGAAAACGTTCACTCATTTCCATGGAACGATAATCATTACTTATAATCGTAATTGCAATCGTTTTTTCTTCTTTATTTATTCGCTATTGCGTTCGTATCTATTGCGCATGACCGAACGATGTCTTTCAATGCGAACGATTTGCGAACGAGCAACGATAAAAATAGGTCCAGGTCTTATAAAGCGATCAACGATTTCTCGTTCGGTCGTTAATCGTTAACTGCATTTCAACCGAACGATTATCGTTTAGATTCGAACGATTTAACGATAATCTGAACAATAATCGTCCGGTGGAATAGGGCCCTAAGACATCATTCGGTCGTTCGCAATAGATACGAACGCAATAGCGAATAAATAGCAAAGAAAAACGATCGCAATTACGATCATAAGTAACGATTATCGTTCCATGGAAATGAGTGAACGTTTTCAGGTCTTTCGCAATAGCGGTCGTTTGAGATCATTAACGATTATGCAAACGATAATCGTCCGGTGGAATAGGGCCCTAATGCCCCTATTCCACGAGTCGTTTGGAGGAGCAAACGAGCGCTATTCGCGCTCGTTTGCTCCTCTTTCCCCGCTCGCTGCCGCCGCTATTCAACGCGGCGTCAGCGAGCGGGTGAGTGCGGGAGGGGCGGCGGGGAGCTGCTGGGGGGGCTGCCCGGGGGATCGCTGATCGTCCGGGCAGCCCATAGGATATAGCAGCATCTGCTGCCGACGGTCCTATTCAACGGAGCGACGGCAGCAGATCGCTGCTATATCAGTCGCTTGTTTTTCAACATGTTGAAAAACAAACGACTGCAACGATCAGCCGACATGAACGATGTCGGTTGATCGTTGCACTCTATTCCACGGGACGAATATCGTTCGTAGCGGCCGTTATCGGCCGAATACGAACGATATTGCTCCTCTAAACGACCCGTGGTATAGGGCCTTTAGGGAAGAGTTGACAGTATCAAATATTTATGTATATGGGAGAGCGGGAGAAATAACTCCTGAAGGTGTATAGGCATCTCAGATGATACTGTATATCCTGTACAATGAATGCAAAGATAATGATGAAGAGTGTACGTGTACATAATAATTTCCTCTGGGCCCAAGGAAGCTTAGTTTGACACTGAACGTTGGGCACCTAGCTGAGCATCAATAGTTTCCGATTGAGCGGAAAGTCATTTAGAAGGCAACTATTGTCTGCAGGAGAATATAGATCTCTGCGTCTTCTCAGGTGGCAATGTCAAACAAGGTCACCGGCACAGGACTAAGAAAGCTGGGAAATAGAAAAGTAGCATAGTAGTAATAGTAATAATATGTATAAAGTAGCAATGCTATATATTCGTCAATTGGTTATCAGACAAGAGGGGGATTATCATCTAAAATGTATGCAGTAACAAGGTCAATGACTTCTTTATCTGAACAATGCTTTCCTAAGTGCTATGATGGGGGAAGGTGGAGGGGGGGGGGGACTTTCTTTTTTGTCTTTGTCAATAAGCAGACATCTTTAGTAGGAGGAATGGTATTCAGGTCTCAGAGGTGACTCAACCTTTATGGCTTCGCTCTCAGAACATAAGTACACATTCCGTATTACTCTTCAAGTCCTCTTATCTTACTCTTGGAATTCACGTTCAGCTGAGTGTTAACACTTGTGTGGATGGGTTTAGTAGGAAAAACGAGAAAGGCAATTTTTTTTTTTTTTTTTTTTTATCTCTAAGGTCGCTTAAAGACGCAGTGGCTTTGTGACTCTTGTTGTTCCATGTGCTCATCCAATAATCACACGTAAAGAATAACAAGTGCCAAAGGACGGCTCATCTAACGTTATTAACCGCATATGTAATAATAACTGGCACCGCTTCTTGATTTCAAAGACTGTGCAGCCAAGAGCTGACAAATGATATGAAAGGCAGAATCTGCTAATTTTTTTCCCCTTTGATCTTGCTGCCTGGTTAATTTTAAGGACATAGCTGTGATCTGTGACTACAGGTTGTCTACTGTGCTATGGGAAGCGCCAAGCTTTGGCCGCATATCGCATATATCCGAGATGTATGACCAAGCAGGTAAGACTGGCCGATCAGCATTTGCTTGTTCATTGGCTATCGGCTGATCACTAGTGCTATTACACGGGTTAGATCAGCCTGCTCTGCCCTAAATTGCCCTGTGTATTAAGACCCTAAGCCCCTATTACACGGGGTCATCTCCCAGAGCAAGGTCAGGTCAGGTCTGTCAGGTCAGCACTCACTTGCTCTTTGTTCGCTGCTTACACTATTACACACACTGACAGTGAGCGGGTAAGTGCAGGCGGGGGAGGCGTGGGGAGCTGGTTGTCCGGGCAGCCCATAGGAAATAGCGGTGGTCTGCTGCTGCCGCTCCTATTACACGCAGCAGATCTTTGCTATCCCTGTCGTTTGTCTTCCAACCTGTTGAAAAACAACGCTAAAAAACAATCTGCCGACATCGTTCATGTCGGCTGATCGCTGCCTTCTATTACTTGGCCAAATACGGACGATAATCGCTTCATGTAACAGGGGCCCTTAGTCTATCAGACCCTAAATAGAGACATGTCTGAAGTAAGGATGGAAAGCAGAAACTGGTCAACAATAGGGACCATGTGCTACGAGTCCTAGTTGCGATGTTCACTTTCTTTTCTGTCCACCGGGTCACCAGGATCCAGCAGAATACAACCACATTTGGAGTTGACTTTGGAACCTGTCACTCTCTACGATGGTCTATTTTCAATGGTGGGTTGATTTACATTAACCTTTAAAATGATGATGTCCCCCCCTCCCCGCTTAACTTTGACCTCATTTCATTGGTTCACTTTTCTGTCCTGATCCCATCCTGCTCTTCCGGTTGTCACTGTGCTCCATCGGTTCTTTGGTTCTCAGCAGGTTTTGATTACATTTCATTCTTGTCCTTCGTTTTTTTTTTATCTTCTATGTTACAATTTTTTTTTTTTTTTCGTCAGTGGTGTACACCTCATATAGTCAGAAAATCTAGCTGCTATGGGACTTTCAGAGAACACTAGAGAACAGAGCCCTGGATGGTTCAATAACCTTTGCTATTGGGTTTAGACGCATGCAGATCCAGGAACTCCACACACCAGTGATTTCCATCAATATTTTTAAGGAAAATGGGAAATGATGGTGTTTCCTCCACGTTGTCACGTGTACAATAGGACTTTTACATTCACTACTTTGTAAATTATTAGAATTTGCAGAATCCTATGTAAAGTAAACTGTTATGTTTCAGAAAAACGGAGGAGTAAAGAAACATAAGCATTAAAAAAAAAAAAAAAGATACTGTAAAATGATATCAGGAAAGAAACATTTCCCACCTGTGGCCTTATCCAACCTCACCTTGTCACCTTGTTGTCCGGGCTGTCTGGCTTAGAAAACATTCTATTAGAGTTTTTGTGTTAATGGGCGTAGTCTTCTGTACTGATGGTATCGCTAGAGTCTATGCACAAAAAGCCCATTCATGTCAATTGGTTCTGCAGTGGAGCAGCACAGTGGTTACATATTACCAATGTAGAGATCACTCGAGGTCTCAGCAGAGGAACACCCTGAGATCAATCTATATTTTTATGGGACCTTTCTAGCATTTTGGACAAGGCCGTGAAGCTGAAAGCCAGCGCTCAAACATAGTGTGGATTAAAACAAAGATAGCCCAGTTATACAGCCATTTTTATAGGTTACTTATTACTGGCTATATTCCATGAGACGCCCGTCTCGGCAATCACTAGGGTATGATAAGAGTTAATTCATCTGTCTGCAGATGTGGAAGAATTCATTTACAAGGCAAAACTTTGAGATCTAGATTACTGAAGAACTTGAGAGCTGGTGACGTCATCGCCAGAACAAGACAATCTGCGCCTTCTGGATTATACATAGTTTAGCCATTTAAAGGGGCTTTCCAACTTAAACTTACTTGTCCCCTATCCACAAGATCCCACCGGGAATCTCTAGACCGATGCACTAGCTTCTTTGTTTTTAACCCTGTTTTTAACCAGGCCCAAAATGACCCAGTGGACCGCACAAATCTTCATTTTTGTGTTTTCGTTTTTCCCTCCTCCACCTTTAAGAGCTCTAGCACTTTCAGTTTTCTATCTACAGGGCCATGTGAGGCCTTGTTATTTTCAGGAATAGTTGTACTGTGTAATGGCGTCTTTCATTCTACCACAACATGTATGATGGAATCTCAAAAATATCATTTATTTAAATTGGTGAAATCGTAAAAAAGAATGCAATATGGTAACTTTTGAGGGGTTCCTGTGTCTACGTAATGCACTATATGGTAAAAGCGACATGATACTATTATTCTATAGGTCAGCCCGAACACAACCATATGCAGGTTTACACAGATTCTCTAATGTTATAATTTTTTTTACAATTAATTATTAATAAAGTGGTCCTATTGTGACGCTTATAACGGTTTTAGTTTTTCACCTACGGGGCTGTATGGGGTGTCATTTTTTGCGCCATGATCTCTCGTTTTTATTAATACCATATTTGTGTAGCTCGGACATTTTGATCACTTTTTATTATTTTTTTTGTATATATATATATATATATATATATATAGTAACAAAAAATCGGAAATCCTCGCATTTTTTCCCTTTTCGTTTACGCCGTTCACGATGACGATTGTTATATTTTAATAGATCTGACAAATATGCACGCTACGATATATAATAGGTTTACTTATTTTTTTTTATATGTTTTATTTATATAATAGGAAAGGGGGGTGATTTTAACTTTTATTGGGGGAGGGGCTTTGGGGTGTTTTTAAAGAAATGTTTACTTTTTTTTTTTTTTTTTACACATTTTAAGTCCCCCTGGGGAACTTTTACCTGCAATACTTACATTGCATACACTGTACAATGCTATGCCATAGGACTAGCATTGATCAGTGTAACAGGCACTGTGCTCAGTCTGCCTGTGGCAGACTCAATCAGCAGAGCGCCGATCGGACTGCACAGAGGAAGGTAAGAGACCTTCGTCGGTCCATTAAAACGATCGGGACTCCCGCTTGTCAGACTGTGGGGGTCCCGATCGGTAAATGACAGGGGCTGCCCCTGTCACTTACACTTAAACGTCGCGGTCGCGCCTATCATTAACGCTGCAGCCTGTCATTAACGGTGAGGGCCCAGCTACTCACTGCAGCCGCCCCCACCTGCTATGAAGCTCGATCCGGTCCGGAGCACGCTTCATAGCGGGATAAACACCCAAGAAGTACAGTTACGCTCAGGGTCGTCTGGTGACAGGCAGCCAGGGAGTAACTGTACATCCTGGGTCGTCTAGGGGTTAATGGAGTCGCGGGTTGATGCTACTTGACTCTTTCCGGTGGCTCCATAGAGAATTAATAGAGCTGCAGTTCATGCGCTGACCCATGGCTTCATTCAAAACAAAGAAGCCGGGGTGGCCCCCTCCACGGTCTCATGCTTGTCCCATGTATAGGGGACAAATAAGTTTAAATCAGAAAAAGCATGTGACCAAATTTGTTGAATTATAAATTTAATCTTTTAATTTTTTTATTTCACTTTTTTTTAGGCTTTAGGTTGGAATTAGTTTTTCTTTTAACAGAAATTTGAGTTTAGCTATACTGCAATATTTCTTGGGGGCATTTTTGAAAGGACAGTGCTTATTTTTATGTATCCTTTTTTTTAGTCTGTTCACCACAAGACAGAAGTTTACACTATTGTTTTTTTTGTAACTGAGACTGCTATATCAGCAATCGCATCTCTTTAATCCTGTGAGCATTCATGTGACAAGCCGGACCAATAGAGCCAGAATCAGAGCAGACAGACATGGTGAAAACTGCTACAGTCTTCTCCACAGTGTCAGGCCGTCTCTGACAGCCGGGCGGTCAACATTCAGCTGATCAGCAATAACCTAATTAGTCTTTAATTAAGGAAAGATTTTCAGCCGACAGCGACAATCCCGGGATTAGTATCTACATTATGGAGATAGATCTTAAAAGGAAACTATCAGCAGGTTCGTGCAAACGTGTCTTCATTTTCCTGCTGGTCCCGCCACTTTTCAGCATTTTGATTAAGATGAAATATGCAAGTCATCTTCATAGGAGCACTGGGGGCCTTCCTCGGTCCCACAGAACACCCCCTTGGTCCGCACACCACCTCTTTCGGTGATGCCTACTATGCATAGTGGCTGGCCTCGACATACCCACATGTTAAGTAGGCTACCAGGGACATGACTGGGGGGGGTTAACTAGGCTACCAGGGACATGACTGGGGGGGGTGTTAACTAGGCTACCAGGGACATGACTGGGGGGGTTAACTAAGCTACCAGGGACATGACTGGGGGAGGGTGTTAACTAGGCTACCAGGGACATCACTGGGGGGGTTAACTAGGCTACCAGAGACATCACTGGGGGGGGGTGTTAACTAGGCTACCAGGGACATCACTGGGGGGGGGGGGTTAACTAGGCTACCAGAGACATCACTGGGGGGGGGGGGGGGGGGTGTTAACTAGGCTACCAGGGACATCACTGGGGGGTTAACTAGGCCTACCAGAGGCATGACTTGGGGGTTAACTAGACTACAAGGGGCATCACTGGGGGTTAACTACAATAGCAGGGGCACTAGGGGAACAATACTTTGCCTTGCCCCGGGTGCTGCAAACCCACGCTACTAACTGCCGCGCACAGTATGCGGCCCTCAAATTATTTTATTAATGCCTGACTGGCCCTCGACATGGAAAAGGTTCCCCACCCCTGCTTTACACAATATTGATGATAAATCTCCCCCTAGAAGCTTCAACTATATCTGAAGAGGGAGAAGAAAGGAGTTTAGGAGTGCTAGAGTGCGGCACAAACACTGAGCCACAGCTCCTCTTTGACTCTTCATTACAGTAGGAGACCTGAGATCGTGCATAATCCACTGCACGGACAAATAACCAAACAGTACCATGCTCACTAGGGGACTGCCAGCTACAGCACACTGACACCACCTCAGGTAGGACCCGGGTGCTGACCGATTCCCTATAATGCTTGCACAAAAGATGTGATCAGCCGAAGATCCCGCTCCTTGGCTAATCGCTGATACTTTTAGTGTCGCTGTCGTTACAACTTTCAAAATCTAAATCAGCAGTAGATGTGATATAAAGCATATTTGCAATTTACACGGCACTTCCTGTTTTCTGACTTTTTTTTCCCCAAAGAGTCTAAACACAAGAACTCCTGTGTACCCCAGGCCATCTGAGCGCTCACAGAGAGAAGGCAGTCATGTGATTGATGGACACATTGAGCTGTGACTCTCTGTACTGGCCGGGACTTCATGTGTGTAGTCTCTTTTTTTCAACCAACACAAGACTCATAAGCTTCAGGAGACTGGACCTGGATTTCTGGTAAGTACAGCTTTGTTTTACAGCATGATAAAAAAAAAAATAAATAAATAATGAATGTATATTGCAAACTTGTCTATATCACATCTACTGTTGATTTAGATTTTAGTTGTAATGACAGGTACACTTAAAATGGGCCGATCATTGGCCAAATGAGTTTCTAGCAAGGCTCCTGGCTGATAATTGGCCCATGTAAAGGGAGTTTTAATTGCATCCTTTGAGCTACAGCTGACACACAGCATCTCTTACCTCTGCCTGTCTAGGTCACATTTATCAAGGCTTACCAAGATAACAATAGAGCTGTCATTCTGCCATTCTCCTATTTTTATAGTTACTATGTAAAGAGGTTGTAAAGTGAAATTATTTGCTGGAGTTTTAAAGGTTGATTTCTTAAAGGGGTACTCCATCGAAAATCTTTTTCTTTCGAATCAACTGGTTGCTACTTATCAGCTGCTGTATGTCCTGCAGGAAGTGCTGTTTTTTTCCAGTCTGACCTCTGCTCTCTGGTGCCACCTCAGGAACTGTCCAGAGCATTCCCCATAGAAAACCTCTCCTGCTCTGTACAGTTTCTGTCTCGGATAGAGGTGGCAGTAGAGATCACTGTGTCAGACTAGAATGAAAGCACCATTTTCAGCAATGCATACGGCAGCTGATAAGTATGGGAAGACTTGAGATTTTTAAATAGAAGTAAATTACAAATCTACACAACTTTCTGACACCAGTTAATTTGAAAGTAAAAGATTTCTGCTGGTGATAATTTAGCACCTATACAAACACTAGATGATAAATGTCTGGTCTGCAGGTGCTTGAAAGCTGAAACCCAATCATAAAAATGTGTGACCCAAATGTTCCTATCGAGTCTGCACACTGCCACTCTATACAAACACTACGGGACTCCCAAAGATAGCTAAGTTGTTGAACTTAGAACTTAAAGGGGTTATCCTGTGCTACAAAAACATGGCCACTTTTTCCCCTCTCTTGTTTCCAGATTGGGTGGGGTTTGGAACTCCATTTCCATTGAAGTTCCATGGAAGTAAATGGAGCTTAATTGCAAACCAAACCTGAACTGGAGACTAGAGAGGGGGGAAAGTAGCCATTTTTTTTGTAGCGCTGGATAACCCCTTTAATACAGGGGCACTTGAGACCCATATTCTTGTGATGGGCTGGAGACCTTATGGACAAATCCCCACTGTAACTTGTATCACAAATCCAATATGACCTATCATAAGAAAAGGTGAATAATGCCTGTTTGGCAGAGCCGCAGCTGTGGCATATACACCATGAACGGGACTGGAAATAGATGGTACCATTCATTGTGCAGTGGCTGTATCTGGTTACTGCAGCTCCGATCCACTTCAATGGGAGCTAAGCTACAGTATCCCAGCACAGACTGCCTCTGGCCCTGGTCATTGTGTATATGCCACAGCTGTAGCTTTGCCGAACAGCTGATCTGTGGGGTAGCTGGCTGGTGGAATCCTGACAATCAGACACTGATGATCTGATGATAACCGATCACTCTAAGGGCCCTATTCCACCGGACGATTATCGTTCAGATTATCGTTAAATCGTTCGAATCTAAACAATAATCGTTCGGTTGAAATGCAGTTAACGATTAACGACCGAACGAGAAATCGTTGATCGCTTTATAAGACCTGGACCTATTTTTATCGTTGCTCGTTCGCAAATCATTCGCATTGAATAAGACATCGTTCGGTCGTTCGCAATAGATACGAACGCAATAGCGAATAAATACGGAAGAAGAAACGATCGCAATTATGATCATAAGTAACGATTATCGTTCCATGGAAATGAGTGAACGTTTTCAGGTCTTTCGCAATAGCGGTCGTTTGAGATCGTTAATCGTTAATAATTATGCTAACGATAATCGTCCGGTGGAATAGGGCCCTAAATGTCCCAGAAAATCCCTTTAAGGCTTTGTGATTACTGCTAAGTTCTTGAATTTGAGGCGACTCTGTATCCACCACCCCACCCCACCAAACTGCTAGTACCATCTGTTTGATGAGAGTAAGTCTTTACCGGTTGTGTCTTTTAAATTGTGCCTGGTGCCTTGGATAGACCAAAAAATGATCTGTTTAACTTGCAGCGCTGTGTCATACTGGGGTGGCCTAGATTGTCTGTGCCCCAGGTCTGTGACGCCTCCCCTTTCTTCTTCCCACCCTCCTCATCATTAGAAACACCCCCAGGCAGTATTTTGGAGAGCTATGAATAGAAATCCTGCCTGGGGGTGTTTCTAATGATGAGGAGGGCGGGGAGGAAGAAAGGGGAGGCGTCACAGATCTGGGGCAGACCTGACGGTCATTTGGTTAGTATTATTTCAACCAAAACCAGGAGTGGGTTAAAAACATAGAAAGGTTTGCACAGTTAGGTTATGTTCACACATAGTATTTCCGCCAGTCTTTTGGGGCACACGACCATCTGGTTAAATGGGAAGTGAAATGGTAACATAAACTAACTGCAAATTTTTCCATTATAATTTTGCCCTGTCAGTTCCACAGTACAAATACTGACCAAAAGACTGACAGAAATACACATCATGGCGCAAAAAAATTGGTACAATGTTTAAACAAATATTGAGATATTTTAATCTTTTTTGACAGAAGTGGTTAATTTTATGACGGAAAAATAATTAAATTCATGTCTCATATTTCTTTTTACCACACTTTGCGCAATTACACATAGCTGTTACATCCTTGCTGCATTTATAATGAGAGGGAATGGCGTGGTCTATGACTTACAGCAGGTATCACCCCTAACAGCAATTACTTCCTCTACAGTCACCATATGTGTACAACATGACAAGGTACCCTGCGTCTGAACCTCCGCCACACCTTATGAGCGGGATCCCCCTATGGATATGTTACACAAACAGAGGCCTCCCGAGGAGTCATGTTACTCCAATAAACCAAGACCGTCATACACATTGCATCGCATGGCAAAGGAGCAGCACATCTGCAAATAACATTCCGAGACAGTTTCTACTTTCCGATGACAAAATAACAGCTGCAGCTTCTAGAAACATATTACAAAAAATAGAACACAAAAAAGGTTGTGCGGGGGTTAAAAAAAAATATATTATATATATGGCTAGTAGCTCTATGAGATTACCAAACAGCGCTGATACTCACCTCCCCCAACCTCCTGCAGCTGCTGCTCTGATTGACTGTCACTGTCTGGCTGAGCAGGGTGGGCCCTGTGGGGGCGGCACATCACAGAAGCAAGAAAGAAGCAGTGAAAAACAAGGACTGGGAGGCACCTGAGGAGATTGGGGGGGGGGGGGGGGGAAGGTAACTATCCCTTTTTTTTTAATAGAACATAGTACTGTGCAGAAGTTTTACGCAGGTGGCCATTCTCTTTAAAGAATTGTTGGCAGTTTTCTCTCCATAGCATAGCTGGGTATGGATTACTTTGGTATTAGGTGTATGGGGACCTTAAAGGGGAACTCCGGGTAGAGGTAGAAAAAAAATGAAACTTCTGCAGAAGCATATAACATTACTTACCTGTCTATCCCAGTTTTGAAACTACCGAAAATCCATTTGTTTTGGGGGGTTTTGTTCTATTTTGTGTTTCTGTATTTCCTGGTTGAGCAGATGTACTCAGTACTACAGGTTCCAGAATGCAATGCTTTCCCTCAGCTGTTCCATCACAGTCCCCCACCCTGCCTATTCCCCGCCCAAATCTGTTGCAGAACATCTAGGCTGTGTTCACACATTGCAGTTTCATTGTGTTACTGAATTATTTGCAGTACTTAATCATTTCATTGTGGTCCCACCCGCACAGCACACTGTATACTCTACCTGTAATGCTGATATTGGAATAAAGCAAATAACTTTTTTAACAATTTTTTTTTTCCTTTCCACACACATTATGATCAAGCATCTTTTATTTTTGAAGTTGATTCCCACAAAAAGGACTTTATCCGATATTATCTTACATGATATACTGTTTATGCCTTGTTTTTTGTGCAGGTGGGATTGGCAGTGTCGGCTCTTATCCTCTCTGCTGTTTAGCATTATCTATTTGTGTTACTGCATCATTTTTGTGCAGATGCTGCAGTACTGCAATGACACTCCAACATGTGTGAACACAGCCCTAATTTCTCTGTAGACTTTTGCACAAGTTAAAGTACCTGCATCTGGCCGGTCAGAGATGGTGAAGCACGCCCTGCCTCCTGTCTGCATCATCAGCCTGTCCCCAGCAGATACACACAATGTGAGACAGAGGAATGGAAGATTTGTCTCCTAAGGGGGATAGCAGAAGGAGCTGGAGACAATGTGGATTGGCACAGAGGCCATTTTTTTTCACTTCCTGGATTTCTATCAGCTACCAGTGTGGCAGAACTGTACAGATACGGTAATACATTGTATAGACACATCTATATAACTTTTAATGTACTTTTAATAGAAAACAAGTTTTCCTTATCCGGAGTTCCCCTATAACCCTTTGAGGACCAGGCCCAAAATGACCCAGTGGACCGCGCAAATTTTGATCTTAGTGTTTTCGTTTTTCCCTCCTCCCTTTCTAAGAGCTCTAGCACTTTCAGTTTTCTATCTACAAGCCATGTAAGTGCTTGTTTTTTACAGGAATAGTTGTACTTTGTAATGGCGTCATTCATTTTACCATAACATGTATGATGGAACCCCAAATATATTATTTATGAAGATATAAATAGGTGAAATCGTTAAAAAGAATGCAATATGGTAACGTTTGGGGGGTTCCTGTGTCTACGTAATGCACTATATGGTAACAGCGACATGATACTATTATTCTATAGGTCAGTCCGAACACAACCATATGCAGGTTACACAGATTCTCTAATGTTTAAATTTTTTTTTTTTTATGAAATCCTTTTTTTTGGCAATTAAATATTAATAAAATGGGCCTATTGTGACGCTTATAACGGTTTTATTTTTTCACCTATGGGGCTGTATGGGGTGTCATTTTTTCCGCCATGATCTCTAGTTTTTATTAATACCATATTTGTGAAGATCGGACGTTTTGATCACTTATTGATTTTTTTTAATATATAATGTAACATAAAATCGTTAATCTGCGCAGTTTTTCCCCTCTTTTCGTGTACGCCGTTTACCGTTCGCAATGACGCTTGTTATATTTTAATAGATCGGACAATTACGCACGCTACTGTATATTATATGTTTATCTATTTATTTTTATATGTTTTATTTATATAATGGGAAAGGGGGGTGATTTCAACTTTTATTGGGGGAGGGGTTTTGGGGTAGTGTAATAGTGTTTTGAACTTTTTTTTTTTTACACATTTGAAGTCCCTTTGGGGGACTTTTACATTCAATAATTTGATTTCCACACTGATCATTGCTATGCCATAGGCATAGCATTGATCAGTGTTATCGGCGCTCTGCTCATTGAGCCTACCTGTGCAGGCTCAGTGTAGCAGATCGCCGATCGGACCGCATGGAGGCAGGTGAGAGACCTCCGGCGGTCCGTTTCAACGATCGGGACTGCGGGGGTCCCGATCAGTAAGTGACAGGGCACTCCCCCTGTCACTTACACTTAAACGCCGCGGTGCGCCGATTAAGGGGTTAGTGACACGCGGCAGCGCGATCGCTGCAGCGTGTCATTACCGGTGAGGTCCCGGCTGCTCACTGCAGCCGGCCCCGACCTGCTATGAAGCGTGCTCCGCTCCGGAGCGCGCTTCATAGCGGGAGAAACACCCAGGACGTAGGGTTACGTCATGGGTCGTCTGGGGACAGACTTCCATGACGTAACCCTACGTCCAGGGTCGTCTAGGGGTTAATGATGATAATATTTAATTTTTCTCAGCTAACAAATTGAATATCCCTTTAAAGGTGGCACTGTCACAGGTCAGGTTGTGAAATTTCTGATCTACCAGGTCTGCCCTGGTTAGCTGTCAGTAATAGGGAGAACCTATAACCTGTAGGTATAAAGGTCATCTGCATCACCAGGAAAAGCTCATTCCAGCCTTAAGACATCACAGCATTGACAGCCTGTGACTATAACAGGGAAGGGCACACCTGCTTAGTTTTATGGTGCTATGATATCATTTTCTATTTTGTTTTCCGCCTTAAACTACATTATTAGTGAGATAATAGAGTTTTTTCATTTGAAATTACTTCCTGATTGTAAAAAAGAATAGATGATAGCGTCTGAGTGTGAGTACAATGGCTGCATCCTTTATCCCTGTTATAGATGTACTGGGGCCCTGTAGCTAAAAAATACACATCTGAAAAATGTCATTATACAGTGTATGTATGTGGTGGTATTGTTGTGACGCCAGTGCTAGTCCAGCAAACAGGTGTGATGTTGGTACCTACTTTAGTGTGGCCGGTCTGTAGTGTTCCCTAATTGGTCGGTAACCTGCCGGGCTGTAGTGGGTCCCTTGGGCTCTTGTCACAGTAGTCCTGAGTGGCAATTGACCCACCCGGACTATTGGTACCGCCACCCACAGAAAGGAGAAAAATAACCCAAGGTGTACAGCTATTGTGTATAGGTGCTGGTGCGGAGGAAAGGATGACTGAGTCCCAGTGATATAAAAATATAACAGCTTTACTGTACAGTCTTTTGGTAGCACAATACACTTTTGCAGAAAATAGATCTTTACACAGACTTTAGTGATGGAACTTGTTTGTGCTCAGAAGATGCTTGAAGAAGTTGACTAGAGTTTAGGTAGTTGTAGCGGTGCTTGAAGAGTTGGAAGTAGAGTAGCATAGAGGAGAAGAGTTTGTCAAGGGAGTCCCAACCCAATGTAGCAATGGACTCTGCCGGAACCTGAGAGAATACTTTAGAGTGAGAAGTTACTTGTACCTGTGTATAGACTTTAGTCTGTGCAAAAGAAGGGTCCGTGGAATCTCAGCTACGAGTTTTAAAACACGTGAATAGCCAGATATCCCTCCAGGGGAGGGAAACCTATTGCCAAGGGGGTGCCTCCCAGTGGGGAGACCACCAAACCACCCTGGTACGTAGCCCCTTAAGTCCCACTCGGTTGCGAGTATTGGAACATAAATAGGGAAATATCAGGGTGGCCCCTTTAACGTAACGATAACGAACGATAATCGTACGTGTAAACATAGCATAACTCTGTGGCGATGGATGCCTGCCTTGGTAAACCCTTGTCATGTCGCAATACAGAGTTAGACTTTGACGTTAAAGGGGCCACCCTGATATTTCCCTATTTATGTTCCAATACTCTCAACCGAGTGGGACTTAAGGGGCTACGTACCAGGGTGGTTTGGTGATCTCCCCACTGGGAGGCACCCCCTTGGCAATAGGCTTTCTTCCCCTGGAGGGATATCTGGCTGTTCCAGTGTTTTAAGACTCGTAACTGAGACTCCACGGACCCTTCTTTTGCATATTTAAATTTATAGGAGGCAATGCATCAGTGGAGACTCTTCAGTGAGTACTCCATTTGATTGTTTTGTCGCTGGTCTCCCTGAGCTCAGCGATTGCTGTGTTTTAGTCTGGCCACCTTCTGCCCTACAGTGTCGAGTGACTCGTCCTCCAAGGGTGATACAAGTCCCAGTTGTGGTTACCTAGGTGAAGCTAATTTTCTGGGGATGTGCCAGTTACCTGCACTGCAAGATAGGATATGTAGACCCTCTTGGTAGCTTTGCCCTATCCAGGCTACTTCCTTTTTCGGTATCAGGACACCACCCTGCACTTTTTAGACTGGTTCACGGCGTGGGCTAGGATGTTCCTAGACTCTTTTCCCTTTGTAGTGTTTAGCACTGCATAGTAGATATAGTATAAGTACTGAAAGAAATGGTCATGTCTAGCTGCATCTGACCACACATGTCTTAGACTCAACCAACTGAACTGAACTGAACTTCTGTCCCGGATGAGGGTCCTGGCATAAGCCTGGCCCTGGCTTGGCTACAGTATGGATGTTGGCTCTGTGTGTCCTTCTTCCACGAGAATCTGGGTAAGAACTGACGTTACACTTCCTCCCACAAAGTGACTACTTCCTACAGGGGCTGAGCAATTTACCATGTGAGTGGTGGGAAGCAGTGTGTGCAAGAGAAAGAAAGAGATAGGCCAAAAGTAAAGAGCATCTCCTATAAGTCAGCAAAAGCACATGGTACATATAAAATAATAACCCATTGCTAGCTTCAGCTGTGCAATACATAAGAGCATACATATATAAAATACTGACATCTAGTGGTGCACACTATAACCAATTTACCTGGAGTAAGAAGCTTTTTTGAGAGGTGCAAATGAGAGATAAAGAACACTCATGGTGGGACACTAGAAAAAAAATTGGAAACTTCTATATTTCTTCAGTATTGATTACCAGTCGCATTAAAACTACCTTACTGGTCATCTACAGACATTTCCTGGTCATGTAAGAATCTGTCCATGCTGCCATCATGGTATCCATTATATTATAATTCATCATGGCAGCTTTGGACCATCAGTTGCAAATGGCCCTCGACGGCTCACACTGACTTTGGTTGTGTCGAGGTAGCATTGTCACGTCTGTCTTTTTAATGGGAATATTAGTCCTGCATGCTGCTCTATTCTTTCATCAAATGAGGGAACTGTGGAAGGGGGCAACGAATGATAGTGTGAACACAGCCTAAAGTATTTTGTGCTCTGTATAAAATTAGACATTCTAGTCTCCCACCTCCTGTTCAGACTTGCCAGTAAATCTGGTGTCTTTTTGAGAGGGGGAGAGGATGGTGGTATTGGTCAGGTTTGGTATGGTGGTGTTATCCAGTCACAGTATGGTGGTATTAGTCAGGTTTGGTGTGGCAGTGTTATCCAGTCACAGTATGGTGGTATTGGTCAGGTTTGGTGTGGCAGTGTTATCCAGTCACAGTATGGTGGTATTGGTCAGGTTTGGTGTGGCAGTGTTATCCAGTCACAGTATGGTGGTATTGGTCAGGTTTGGTGTGGCGGTGTTATCCAGTCACAGTATGGCGGTATTGGTCAGGACTGGTGTGGTGGTGTTATCCAGTCACAGTATGGCGGTATTGGTCAGGTCTGGTGACTGTGGTAAATGTGACACCTGGAAATATTACCTACTAATCTACCAGTCCTGTGGTGAGAATTCCCTCAGACAATATGCAGACAGATCTAATCATTGATTCTATGTGGAATTTTTTTTGGAAAAGTTTAAAGCTGTTAAAAACCATGAAAAACGCGATTCAGACAATGTTTCTACATGTAGAGAAATGCAGGTGGCCGAAACCAGGCTCCCATTTCTTCCCCAGTAGTCATGTGCAGTTACCAGGATTAGTGGCCATACGCCTATTGGAGGTTTCGGCTGTACGTGGTGACATACATAAAATGTGGGAACCCGGCCGTTCTTTGACCTGGCCGGGTCACAGAACAGCCGGGGTTTAGGAAGACCATTCCGGCCGGTGCTGATCTTCATTCCTGCTGAATTCGGATGGGAGAGCATCCGTGTGCGTGGATGCCATTTATTCACAGACAATGTTTGTGTTGTACAAATCGCCCAAGAAAGACCAGCAAGCGCCAGGACCGTCTCTTAAAAGTGTTTCAGCTGCGGGATGGGGCTACCAGCAGTGCAGAGCTTGCTCAGGAATGGCAGCAGGCAGGTGTAAGTGTATCTGCATGCACTGTGAGGCGGAGACTCTTGGAGCAAGGCCTGGTCTCAAGGAGGGCAGCAAAGAAGCCACTTCTCTCCAGAAAAAACATCAGGGACAGACTGATATTCTGCAAAAGTACAGGGAGTGGACTGCTGAGGACTGGGGTAAAGTCATTTTCTCTGATGAATCCCCTTTCCAATTGTTTGGGACATCTGGAAAACAGCTTATTCGGAGAAGACGAGGTGAGCGCTACCACCAGTCTTGTCTCATGCCAACTGTAAAGCATCCTGAAACCATTCATGTGTGGGGTTGCTTCTCAGCCAAGGGAATCGGCTCTCTCACAGTCTTGCCTAAAAACACAACCATGAATAAAGAATGGTACCAGAATGTCCTCCAAGAGCAACTTCTCCCAACCGTCCAAGAGCAGTTTGGCCATCAACAATGCCTTTTCCAGCATGATGGAGCACCTTGCCATAAAGCAAAGGTGATAACTAAATGGCTCAGGGAACAAAACATAGAGATTTTGGGTCCATGGCCTGGAAACTCCCCAGATCTTAATCCCATTGAGAACTTGTGGTCAATCATCAAGAGACGGGTGGACAAACAAAAACCAACAAATTCTGACAAAATGCAAGCATTGATTGTGCAAGAATGGACTGCTATCAGTCAGGATTTGGTCCAGAAGTTGATTGAGAGCAGCCGGGGAGAACATATATATATATATATATATATATATATATATGTATGCCATGTATGCCTATATATACATTATGCTATGTATCTATATATATATATATATATATATATATATATATATATATATTAGTATGCTATGTATACCGATATATACAGTATGCTATGTATGCCTATATATACAGTATGCTATGTATGCCTATATATATATATATGTCTAGTTGGAAGTATATTTCAGTATATTTCCGAAGCATAAAAGTAAGTCTGACCTGATTTTAAGACAAATGCCAGTTCCCAAACTGATAATAGAGAAATGACATCAAGGACTAAGAGAGAGAATTGCTTCCTGCATGTATAAAACCCAATAAAGCGGTAATATATACAGCATCACACAAAACTAATACTGTAGAAATAAAAGGCCCTTTCATGGACAGAGAGAATCAGATGCTTGTACGACACGCCATTTACTGTCACATGACTCGGTTTTACATTCAATTGTTCATGGTACTGTAGCTGCCCAAATCAATACAGTACTTGTATAGAAAGAGAGAAAGATAGATAGATAGATAGATAGATAGATAGATAGATAGATAGATAGATAGATAGATAGATAGATAGATAGATAGGAGATAGATAGATAGGAGATAGATAGATAGGAGATAGATGATAGATAGATAGATAGATAGATAGATAGATAGATAGATAGATAGACATATGATATACTGTATATAAGATAGATAGACAATAGATATACCTGAATAGATAGATATATAGATATGAAATACATTACATGAGGATTTCAGCTCTGCTACATCAGCGTACATGTCCCCACTATGCAGTATGACACCTAATGTCAGTCTCCAGGACACAAAGTCTCTACAACCTGACTGCAGTAACAGCCTATCAGTCACAACCATCAGGAAGCGGCATAACCATACACACTATAATGCATACCCATACACACTATAATGCATACCCATACACACTATAATGCATACCCATACATACTATAATGCATACCCATACATACTATAATGCATACCCATACACACTATAATGCATACCCATACACACTATAATGCATACCCATACACACTATAATGCATACCCATACATACTATAATGCATACCCATACATACTATAATGCATACCCATACACACTATAATGCATACCCATACACACTATAATGCATACCCATACATACTATAATGCATACCCATACATACTATAATGCATACCCATACACACTATAATGCATACCCATACATACTATAATGCATACCCATACATACTATAATGCATACCCATACACACTATAAGGCATACCCATACATACTATAATGCATACCCATACACACTATAATGCATACCCATACATACCATAATGCAGACACTGGGTACGATCAGACCATCTCACTACACTTAGTTTATCTTTATAGACCTCCGGCATGAAACGCGTCGTCTATGGGATCCTATAACCCTGTATTCTGTAATACATTGGCATCTTCACCGGGTCGGCTGTTCTGTATATATTTCAGTAGTATCAGTCGTCCTGTTAATGTGAAATGCGTGGCACAACAGATGCTGCTTTTCTGTCTTTGACCTTTTTTTTATTTTTTTTTAAAGGGGAGCGGGAGGATTAGAAGTGATCGGATCCATCCTGCATCGCTATCTCAGGTAGAATTAAGGATTAACAGTAAAAATATAAGATGGTTGATCTAATCCCCCTTCACCTCTGACAGCAGACAGCCAAGGTTACCCCCATAGTAATCACCGTCGTCACCAAAACAATGAGAGGAGGGGGCGTCAGCTTACTGTACATAAGGTAAGAGAGAAATCCCAGGCAGCTCAGCCCCTGCATTGCACCACTGCTAATAATACAAGACGTCTAAGCTAGAAACGAGTGTGTGCATCCAGCGCATGGGTCACGTACCCGAATACATATCCTCGGACAGCTGCACTAAAAGCCCAGATGTAGCAGAGCTGATTTTGTTAGGTACATTAGAGCTGAGTATGTCAGTTATTGTTAATCTTTGGCTTTACACAAGACCGCTGCAATATCGTGACAAAGCGTGACAAAACGCATAAAAAAGCCACAAATTCAGCTCTGCTACATCCACATTACGATATCGCTCGCATTCACTCTCAAAGCTTTTGTATTCTCGGAATAATATAGCATTCACATACAATCAGAAGCAGTCCCCGCAATAAGGCGACGGATATTTAGTTGGAGATTATAGAGCAGAGTCGTAAACAGGCGGAATAGCAGCAAGCAGCTGGTGTGTGTAGATTGTCCTCCCATACTCACACAGGGCACAGTACCTGTCTCCTTCCTGCAGCTCTGCTTCCAGGAGCCTAGTACTCGCTCCCTGCCGTGGCTGGGACAGAAATACATCAGAGAGTCAGAGGGTGGGGGCAGAGGACGGGAATAGGAGGGGACCAAGAAAACTGAAGGATCAGCAGGAGCTACAAAGTAGGGATTAACAGGCATTGAAGGAGATTTCGGAGAAAGCTTATGTGAGAGCAGGTGTCATAGAGGCAAGAAGAGGAGATATAGCAACTGCTTCATGTAAAGAATACAAAAAAATACTTACAAACTCTCTACGAGGAGAACCGAGGATTTACCTGAAATGTTCCTGACACTATACTCACCTCTCCCTGTTCCTGCAGCCCTGGACAGTCTATGGCGGCAAAGAGTTAGGAGAACTGCAAGCTGCAGCAGATTGGGTGTGTGTATGTTTAGGGTGTCTAGTCTCGGTGTGCATTTAAAGTGGTTGTCCTGGCAGGATTTTGAACGATTAACAACTAACGATAAACGATATTGTTTATCGTTAACCTGTAATCGTTCGCCATATTACACAGAACGATGGTCGTTACTACGATCGTTATTTCGATCTTTACTCTGATCCCAGCAAAATAATGAACAATGTGCAATTACACTGAAAGATTAGTGAAAAAATGCAGATTTTGTGCGAACGAATGTGGCATTACAGCGAACGATTAATGATAATTTTAGGTTCAGATCTAAATCAACGATCAACGACATACGAACGTTTTGTCGATCGTTGCCTGCAATTACACAGAACGATTATAGTTTAAATTCGAATGCTATAACGATTTTTTCGCACGATAATCGTCCCGAGTAATAGGGCCCTTAGGCTGGGTTCACACTACGTTTTTGCAATCCGTTTTTTGCAAAAAAAAAAATGATGCATTTGTGTGCATCAGTTTTGATCAGTTTTTCCGTTGACGGAATCGTTTTTTTAACATACACAAAAACGTAGTCGACCCCCGTTTCAATCCGTTTTTTTTCCTTTATAATAGAAAAGTCAATGGGAAAACCGGATGCACACAAATGCATCGGTTTTTTCATTAGTTTTCATCCGTTTTTTTGAAACGTAGTGTGAACCCAGCCATAGAAAAACATGGCTGCATTCTTCCAGAATTGATACTTTTCATCAATCGTTTGTCACCTTTTATCATCTTTTATGATTTTTTTACTTTTTTTCAGCTGAAAGGAGAAGACCGCCTTTTTTAAAAAAAATTTAAAATATGGCAGGGCAGAGGGGAACATCATAAGAAAAAGCTACTTACCTCTCCCCTGCCTGCGCCAGAAGGCATTTTCCCCCGAGTTCTGATGACGTCACGAGGAAAAAGCCTGAGCCAGCTGATGGACTAGCTGTTGAGCCAATCAGAGACTGCAGTGGTTTCCCATAACAGTCACTGATTGGCTGAGCGGGGCATCCATTACACTTGACATGGGAAGTACTCTCTTGGGATCTATAGGTATTATATTCTTCTTCTCCTTCTTCTTCCAGAAACAGCACCTCCCCTGTCCTCTGTCTGGGTGTGAGGTTTTGCAGCTCAGTTGCATTGAAGTGAATGGAGCTGCATTGTAATACCACACACAGCCTGATGACAGGGGTGGAGCTGTGTATTCTTAAGCCTATGTAACTGTATTAGACTGTATTTTGAGGATCTTTGTTAAGGGGTCTGATGCTTGTATTTTATTTTTTATTTTTTTGTAGTGGGGACTGTATTTATTTTGGGCTATGTTCACACACTGTATAAGACCGGCCTATGGAGCGTCTATGGAGCATCCGTCCGGAGCCGCTCGCTCCATAGTGTGCACTGACAGGGTTTTCTGCAGTCGCTATTCAATGAACTTGTCATTTCATCACCATTTTCTTAAATGGTACCTATGATTTAAAGGGGATCTATCAGCAGAGTAGATGATTCCTGCTGATAGCCCCTTATTGTGCAGGGGGCGTTGAGGAGGAAGATATGCCTCTTACCTTCCTCCTCTGCACCGTTCCGTGCTGTTAGTAGTGTAATCCTCAGTCCGGAGCACCGTTAGGAGCGTGCTTTGCCTCTTCGTATCCATTCTCACTGCTAAACTGGCAGCTGATGGAATTATAATGGAGCCCTATGGAACTTCTGGCACATCCATTGCGAGAAAATCCACCAGAAGTGCCATAGGGCTCCATTATAATTCCGCCGACCCCTTCATTCTATCAATTTGTGGGGGTCTCAGCATCCGGACCTCGACCGGTATGTCGCTATGGCATGTCAAAAGTTTGTTTAAATTATAGGTATCCTTTAGAATGCATTTGAAATTTTGCAGTTTCGTAAAGACTAGACAGTGGTTTAGTGCAATTGTCTGACACGTGACCACAGCCCACAAGGTTCACAGCACATGCAGCCACACATCTTGACTGTATTTTTTCAAATGGTCACTGTCCTTTAAAACAACTTCCCTCCATCTCATAGTCTATATGACCTAACATAGTAACATAGTCACTTAATTTACTAAAAATTGCTCTTTTAGCCAGAAAAAAGAGCTCTAAAATCATGGCCGCTAGGTATCTTACTACCCTGCAATTTGCTGTGCACTGCCTGCTGTTAGGCTCAGTCCATCTCTAGTAACAAACAAAGCAGGATAGATTATAAGAAGTGGGGGCAGGGCTCAGCTACTATTACTCAGAGGACCCACACTGTCCCTTCAAGGTAAATCAAGGCTTCCTGTGTACTATAAGGACATAACAGCAGGTAAGATGCTTTGAACCTGCTGTTAGTTTCCTTTTGAAGTGAATCTATTGATATTGCAATACCAGCACCAAAAGGACCCCCCCCCCTTGGCCCCGGGCATGGATTCATTAAACCGACGGAATGGTACCAGTGGTTTGGGGTGGGGTTACAGCCTTGCTTTTGACTTGTTCAAAAATATTTATTATTTAAAATTTTGCTAGCTATGGAGATAACATAACAAACAACATATTCTTACCCTTCTGTGTCCCCAATGTCCCCCTGCATCATCTTCAGGACAGGTGCAGCCCCCCTACAGGAACCTCTGCAGTAGCCCACAGAAGAGAGAGAGAGAAAGCGCCAGAGAGTCCCCCTGTACCTGCAGAAGCCTCGTGCCCACCTGTGACCGTGACAAGATCCAACTATCCTGCAGGTACAGCACACTCTCCCTCTGTAGCCCTCGGTGCATCCCCTCACTGAGGAGCTCAGCGCCACACTCAGGAGAGACTACTACCACAATCAGCCTCTCCTCATTCCCCTCACTCTCTTCCATATACCCCGGCTGGCTGCAAGTGACCCCGCCTCCACTTCGGAGAAAGTGACAGTGACAGCCCGCTCAGCCAATCTCTGGCTGTGACTCTGTCCCATCTCAGCCAGTGATTGGCTGAGCGGGCTGTCACTGCCGAGACAAGTCTGTCTCAGAAAAGTAGGTGGGATCTCTCATCTGGGAACCTGAAGATGATGCAGGGGGGCACAGGGGGAGCGTGGAATATGCAGTCACTAGAATGGGCCAGAAGTAATTCCAAGACTGACTCCCAGACTGACTCGGCCACACACAAAGAGCAAGGAGAAAGAAGTGCTCTGCCGTTCACTTCTCTCTCTGCTTTTCTTAACAATCAGTCAGGGTCTAAACACTGAGAACCTGACCGACCAAATCTTTTGTCATGGGTCCACCAAAGAGAGAGGTGTTTCTGTGTAGCTGCTTGCCACTCTAATATGTGTGGCTCCCTACATTTATTAATTGGGAATTTAAAAATGGTTGTCTAAACCAGAAAACTTTTAAGGGTTAGTTTCACATTAAATATTATATTCATTGTATTGCTTGTAATATACACATACAGTATATATATATATATATATATATATATATATATATATATATATTACACACACACACATATATATATATATATATATATATATATATATTTGACATTTACATGCTGTGAAAAAAAAAGAGTTATGAATTTACTTACATAGTATAGTGCCACCTGGTGGTCACAGTGTGTAGTGATGTACAAGTCCACCTACGAGCTGAGAATTGGAGGACACACATGCTCAGTTACTCTTCCCATAGCCAGTTCTCTGGATTCTCTGTTCACCACAGAGCCGCCAATAGAAACAGCTTTGTTTCCTGCTTGTCAGGGAAGGATCAGAACCTCTTCAGGGGAAATAGGGAGAAAGCGTTGTCAGCTGCCAGATGAGGATGTAGACCGATTTAGCAGGACAAGTAAAAGAATTGGTAGAGTGGTGCCTTGGATTATGAGCATTATTCGTTCCGGGACTGTGCTTGTAATCCAAATCCACTCTTAAACCAAAGCAAAATTTCCCATAAGAAAGTATTGAAATGCAGACAATTGGTTCCAAACCCCCAAAATAATGACTTTGTATTCTGAATAACATGTAGAACAGATGAAACAAACATTTCGAAATAGATGAATATGTGATATTATAAGTTACTGCACAGTATAGCAATCAGCATGTGGAGTATAATGTAGAGTAAGTGCAAAAACCTGAAAAACAGCAGCTGTTTGTGGATACAGGATGGAACTACAGATCCCCATAATGCAGTAGCGTAGTACAACAGGCTAGAATAGAGAAGCAGGGCTGCTGTCAGAGGTCTGTGTGGTCACATGACTGCAGTGGGGAAGGGGGTGTGTTTAGCATGGACCAATCAGGAAGTGACAATCACAGAGCTGTGCAGGAGGACAGTGACAAAAACGTCTCTGTGTAGGAATGAGCAGGGCAGATGTGGGCACATACATGCAGCGCTCTCTGTCCGGGGAGAGAGGGGTTACAGCTATGAGGAGATTACCTCCACAGTCCTGTCCCCTGATGCAAGCCCCAGCCTGAAGTGGTTCTGCTATAATTTGGAAGGTGAGGGAGACTTCCTGGGTCAGAGTACAGCGCTGTAGACCCCGCTATGCAGACTATGCCCCTCCCCGACTCCCCCTCCCACCCAGTACAGGGAGCTCTTACACCAAAGCAATGCTCTTAATCCAAGTTACTCTTAAACCAAGGTACCACTGTATAATGTAGGTATAATACTTTACTGCAATGTAAAAATAACATTTCCCAGAAAAAAAGATCACTGCAAGTATATAGTATGCAGACACTGAATAAGCAGGAATACGGACACATTTTAACTTAGAATTATAAATGTAACTGTGGATAAGGGAGGAGGTACGACATGCAGTGCGCATTACAAAGACCACATGGAGCACGATATGGCCATCATGATGGTGATATTGGGAAGAGAGATGTGAATGAGGAAGTCTACAGCTTCCCTGGTTGTCAATAATTCATGCTGCTTGGTCGGTGACTACCTTCAGGATGACGCAACCTCTGTAAAGGCTGAATGGTATGTTCCTGGAGGCTGGGGCTGCTTACTACAAACCTTCCTCTACTTCTGGGTCCTGCCATGAGGTTAAATAAAGGAATTCGAGGAATGCAAGGAGTGAAAAGCACGCAAGAGCAATACCCAGAAGCTGGAGGACTACGGTGATGGGTGAGGTGCCATGTGGGCAGAGAATACACTTCTGCTTCATAACTCTGGGACTTTTCAATATGAACTGATAATGTAATTGGTTTCTTAATAGGTAGAAGCTAAATGGAGAAGTACAATGAAAATTTTTATTAAAGTATTGTTGTGCCCCCAAAAGTTATATAAATCACTAATACACCCTTGTTATGGGAAATGCTTATAAAGTGCTTTTTTCCCTGCACTTAATACTGCATCTAGGCTTCACTTCCTGGATAACATGGTGATGTCACTTCCTGGATAACATGGCGATGTCACTTCCTGGATAACATGGCGATGTCACTTCCTGGATAACATGGCGATGTCACTTCCTGGATAATATGGTGATGTCACTTCCTGGATAACATGGTGATGTCACTTCCTGGATAACATGGTGATGTCACTTCCTGGATAATATGGTGATGTCACTTCCTGGATAACATGGTGATGTCACGACCCGACTCACAGAGCTGTGCGGGCTGTGGCCACCGCACGTTGCCCGTAACCACCGCAAGTTGCCCGTAACCACCCCAAATTGCCAGTGACCCCCTCCAGATTGCCCGTAACCACCCCAAATTACATGTACCCACCCCAGATTACCTATAAGCACTTCAGTTTATCAGTAACAATCCCAGATTGTCTGTAACCCTTCCAGGTTGCACATAACCCCCCCAGGTTGCCCGTAATCACGCCAGATTACATGTAACCCCCCAGATTGCACGTAACCACCGCACGTTGCCTCTGACCACCGCACGTTGCCTCTGACCACCGCACGTCGCCTCTGACCACGCCACGTTGCCTCTGACCACCACAAATTGCCAATGACCCCCTCCAGATTGCGGTAACCATGCCAGATTACAGGTACACACCCTAGATTGCATATAAGAACTTCAGTTTATCCGTAACCACCCCACATTGCCCGTAACCACCACACATTGTCTGTAAGCACTGCAGGTTGCCCGTAACCACCCCACGTTGTCCGTATCCACCCCAGATTGTCTGTAAGCACAGCAGGTTGCCAGTAACCAGCCCACGTTGCCCGTAACCAGCCCACGTTGCCTGTAACCACCCCAGGTTGCCGTAACAACAGCAGGTTGCCCGTGACCACCGCACGTCGCCTCTGACCACGCCACGTTGCCTCTGACCACGCCACGTCGCCTCTGACCACCGCACGTTGCCTCTGACCACCCCAAATTGCCAATGACCCCCTCCAGATTGCGGTAACCATGCCAGATTACAGGTACACACCCGAGATTACCTATAAGCACTTCAGTTTATCCGTAACCACCCCACATTGCCCGTAACTACCCCAGATTGTCTGTAAGCACTGCAGGTTGTCCGTAACCACCACACGTTGCCCGTAACCACCCCACGTTGCCTGTAACCACCCCAGGTTGCCGTAACTACAGCAGGTTGCCCATAACCACCCCAGGTTGCCTGTAAACACCCCACATTTCCTGTAATCTCATTTTTTTATTTTATTTTAGTAACTGCGCTATTCTAATAACCATTACTAGCTGCGGTTTTGCTCCAGTAAATTGGCGCTCCTTCCCTTCTGAGCCCTGCTGTGTGCCCATACAGTGGTTTATGCCCACATATGGGGTACCGCTGTACTCAGGAGAACCTGCGTTAAAGATTTTGGGGTACATTTTCTCTCCTGTTCCTCGTGAAATTGAGAAATTTCAAACTAAACCAACATATTATTGGAAAAATTCGAGTTTTTCATTTTTACTGGCCAATTTTGAATACTTTCCTCTAATACCTGTGGGGTCAAAATGGTCACCACACCCCAAGATGAATTCTTTGAGGGGTGTACTTTCCAAAATGGGGTGACTTTTGGGGGGGGGGGGGTTATTCTGCTGACACTACAGAGGCTCTGCAAACGCACCTAGCGCTCAGAAACTTCTTCAGAAGAATTTGCACTGAAAAAGCTAATTGGCGCTCCTTCCCTTCTGAGCCCGGCTGTGTGCCCATGCAGTGGTTTATGCCCACATATGGGGTACCGTTCTACTCAGGAGAACCTGTGTTACATATATTGGGGTGACATTTCTCTCCTGTTCCTCGTGAAATTGAGAAATTTCAAACTAAAGGAACATATTATTGGAAAAATTCGTGTTTTTTATTTTTACTGTCTACTTTTGAATACTTTCCTCTAATACTTGTGAGGTCAAAATGCTCACCGCACCCCAAAATGAATTCTCTGAGGGGTGTACTTTCCAAAATGGAGTGACTTATTGGGAGATTTTACTCCGCTGGCACTACAGGGGCTCTGCAAACGCACCTGGCGCTCGGAAACTTCTTCAGCAAAATCTGCATTGAAAAAGCTAATTGGCACTCCTTTCCTTCTGAGCCCTGCTGTGTGCCCATACAGTGGTTTATGCCCACATATGAGGTACCTTTTCACTTAGGAGAACCTTCTTTACAAATTTTGTGGTACCTTTTTCTCTTGTTCCTTTTGAAAATGAGAAACTTTAATCTAAACGTATATATTATTGGAAAATTTTAATTTTCCGTTTTTTTACTGCCTAATTGTGAATACTTTCCTCCAGCCCCTGTAGGGTTAAAATGCTCATTGTACCCCTAGATTAATTCTTTAAGGTGTGTAGTTTCCAAAATGGGGTCACTTATGGGGGTTTTCAGGATACCAGACTTCTAAATCCATTTAAAAAAAGAACTGGTCCCTAAAAAAATCAGTTTTGGAAACTTTCACGAAAATGTGATAATTTGCTGATAAATTTCTAAGCCCCATAACACCCTAAAAAAGTAAAATATGTTTACCAAATTATGCCAGAATAAACAAGACATATTGGTAATGTGACTTAGTAACTAATTTATGTGCTACAACTTTCTTTTTTTAGAAGCAGAGAATTTCAAAGTTCATAAAATGCTAATTTTTTTTAATTTTTCATGATATTTTGATGTTTTTCACAAAAAACACACAAAGTAGTGACCAAATTTTGCCACTAACATAAAGTGCCATATGTGACGAAAAAACAGTCTCAGAATCGCTAGCATAAGTGAAAGCATCACTGAGCTATAAGAGCATAAAGTGAGACAGGTCAGATTTTGAAAAATTAGCCTGGTCATTAAGGCCCAAACTAGCTGCAGCACGAAGGGGTTAATACATACGTGACTCTAAATAACAATACTCTTCTACCTATCATTAGAGGACGGATATTAAGAACCTGATATAGTTATCTTCTTCCTATAGGTGCTCATACACTTTATACAGTACTTTTGTTGGCTGCTCACAGCAGGTTTGGCCATCAGTATAGGGTGTATGGGGCTCTTCTGACCGTCCACCAGCAGATGATGTCGATGGAGATAGGGGTCGGACGTGATGGGAAAATAAACATCCGACCCCTTTGTTCTGGGGGTGAAAAGCTGCAGTCAGAGCTCTCTGGCTGCGAATAAACCCTCCCATAGAGAATACAGGAAGGCTGTGCTGAACATTCCTCTGTACCGGGAGGACTGGGAGAGTATAGGAAAGATAACCGAAGACAAGATGATTGTTCGGCTGTCGGTTATTGAAGATGTTCGGCCACCTTCACTCAAAGCCCTATATTACACGGAGACATTATCCAACAAATCAGGCAGATGTCTTCCCATGTAACAGAGCCAGCGTTCAGCGGACGAACACACACAAAGCGAAGCGATTGTCACCCGAAATGGCCGATAATCAACCAAATATGGCCGATAATCGCTTTGTGTAATAGGGCCTTGGAGCAGTCATTCTCCATGGGCGTCGGACTCATCTCAGGTGAGCGGGTGCACGGATTCCGACAGGGTTTTCTCGGCGGCGGGACTTCGAGAAAGGGGTAAGTATAAGGGGCTCAACCAGGGGGGTCGGGCCGCCTTCAGCCTGGCAGCCAGGGTGACAGGTCCCCTTTAAGACTCATTTCGGCATTGTGACTGAAGATTTCTTTTAAGACAGTAGCTGCCGTCCAGATGCCAAGACGGATAAGAAGCTATTTGTGGCTGAGATGTCACAGAATAAAATCACACTTCCTATCTCACTTGGTAATTGTGGACTTCAGCCTGACGTGCGATTAGTCAGACAATGCTGCTATAAGAAGCTGCCCAGACGTGACTCTTCAGCTCTTTACTGCCCCATATCTGTGGCTGATGGGAAGGCACCTGCTGTCTTGATGTTGTGTTCCACAGGTATCTGTGAGCTTAAAGGGGTATTCCTCTCAAACGGATTAACTCTCTATTGAATTGTATGCAGCAATCTTTATATCTCTGTACTGTGCTGTAATAGCGGCCTCTGCACCGTTCCTGTGGTTTCACCCCTTAAAAAAGCTGCTGAACTGCTTCCACTCCGTCCCGCTCCCCTCTCTCCCCCCTCCCATCGGAGACGTGGATCATAAGTCCTCCGTCACTGCAGTGGGCCGGGTTATCATTTACAACCCGGCCCACTGCAAAAACGGACAATACGTGATCAACATCTCCCAGTAGCGCCAGTCCTGTGGCCCCTGCTTGCTTTTGTGTTAGGCAGCATAGTAGTGTCGCACTGGGCGGGAAATAAAAAGCAGGTGGGTACACATACTAATATGCAGGAGGCCTGCGGCATGCCAGGGGATGTAGCTTCTCGGCCGGGGCCATCTTTAATAAAGTCCCTGACATACAGAAAGTTTAAGCGGAAGAATAGAGGCCCCGAGAACAAAAGGGGAGGTGTCTAAAAACTTAAAGGGGGTCTGTGAGTAAGACCAAGGGGCTTCTGAACAATTTGTTTGGGGAGGGCATGGGTGAAATACTCCTTTAAATGTCACAGCAAACTTTGGATTAATTAAAGGGGTACTCCGTCAAAAATCTTTTTCTTTCAGAACAACTGGTATCAGAAAGTTATATGGATTTGTAATTTACTCCTATTAAAAAAAAATCTCCAGTCTTCCAGTACTTATCAGCTGATGTATGCCCTGCAGGAACTGGTGTTCTCTTTCCAGTCTGACACAGTGCTCTATGCTGCCACCTCTGTCCATGTCAGGAACTGTCCAGAGCAGGAGCAAATCATAGAAAACCTCTTCTGCTTTCTAGACTGGAAAGAATACACCACTTCCTGCAGGACATGCAGCAGCTGCTAAGTACTTGAAGACAAGCTTTTATGTTTATGTTACGTTTATGTTTTTATTTTATGTATACAGCACGAGAGCAACATAGATCAAGAAACAGCCTCATCTATAAAAGACTTGAGATTTTTTTTTTTTTTTTAAATCTCACACAGATACTAGAGAATAAGCAGGAGTTTCAACATGTTACAAGTTATACTGAATATTTTCCTACAAAAGATACATATCAATCTGCTCAGCTCCTTCTGCTCTATAACAAGAGGGTGATAGATTAGATAGCATCAGGGATGTCAAACTGCGGCCCTCCAGCTGTAGCAAAACTACAAGTCCCATCATGCCTGGCCAGGCATGATGGGAATTGTAGTTTTAAAACAGCTGGAGGCCTGAGTGTGACACGTCTGGTCTAGATGACGGGTTCTTAAGTCTGATTAATTGCCGAATCGGGAAGATATTGACCCGTGTAACAGCAAGGGAGCAAATGCTCCTTTTCTCGGCTGATCACGGTCTTTCAATTTGCTAAAAAAAATCATTGGCCACCGGCCGTGCATCTAACTATATTCACTGGATCTATTACATGGCAGATAGCTGCCTGATTTTGCAGATTATCGCTCCGTGTAATTTCTGTCTGGGTGTTAGCTGGAAGTTATCTGAAACGGCTGATTTTGGCCGTAGTAAGTAGCAACTCTTTTTCATTAGAAATGTGTATGCAAATAATCAGCAGACAACAGATGGCTCCCAGCAGACTCTTCTCTGCCAATAATGTAGTCTGTCCGAGAGGATCTGTTCTTCAGCTGCTCAGCCGCCATTGGCTGAGCATAACTGCTCAGCCAATCGCGGCTGAGCAGCTGATGACGCGCTGGCGGGGGGCCGGTATGAGGGAGGGCTGGAGCGGTCCGTCCGGCCTCATTAGGATGACGTGATCGTCCCAAGATGGCGGCCTGGGTATACAGCATCACACTTCCGGGTCTAGGGTGGGGACACGGGAAGGGGGCCATTCACTTAAAGGGGTTATCCAGCGCTACAAAAACATGGCCACTTTCCCCCTACTGTTGTCTCCAGTTCAGGTGCGGTTTGCAATTAGGCTCCATTTACTTCAATGAAACTGAGTTTGAAAACCCACCCAATCTGGAGACAACAGTAGGGGGAAAGTGGCCATGTTTTTGTAGCGCTGGATAACCCCTTTAAATAACACACATTACAATGTTGTATAACTTTGTAATGTGCATTATTTAGTGAAATAATGCTTTACACTGCACTACCCCTTTAAGAATGCCATTTAATACATCTGGTGCCACTTCAGTAGAGATGAGCGACATTTGAGCATGTTCGAGTTCATCCATTACTGGTGGTTGGAGAAGTTAGATGCGGCCTTCAGGCTACCTGGAAAACATGGATACAGCCGTAGGCCACAGGCTGTATACATGTCTTCCAGGACTCCCTAGGGCGGCATCCATCTTCTTCAGCCTCCCATATTGAAATGCAGCTAGTTCTGGTTCGGACAGAGTGTGCTGGATATTTGCTGATCTCTACTCCTCAGTTGTCCGTGCATCTTCAGACTAAAATAGAGCGTACGGCATACAATACCGCTATAATATGTTCTGGTACTTTCCAAGAGCTCCCACAGTCCTGAATCATGCTGACGGGTCAATTAGCTGCCTATAAAAATAGCCGTAATGTGTGCGAGGGGGGGGGGGGGGGGGGGGGGGGGGGGCAGGGACCACCATTAGTGAAGACCATAAACCTGCACAATGGCTGCCTCCGTATAAGCTATGTAATATCGCGAATCCGACTGGTTCTATTAAGGAATCAATTGAGAATTGGCCCCATCAGAGTACAGGAGCATCTCAATCCCTTTGCGATCGGATTGAGATTGATATCCTGATTCTAGATATTCAATTTAAAGGTGTTATTTGAGATTAGATGAACATAGCTGTCTGCTTGCAGTTAACAGTCTGGGCTTGCAGCACGGTGAATGAAGACAAGAAGAGTGTCAGAGGAATAAAAATTACCTAACTACTCTATAGAGGCACAAAGGAAGACAGTAACTAATAATGTATCGGGCACACAGAGAGGCTTAAAGGGGTAGTTCACAAAAAAAAATTAAATCAATTGGTCCAAGCAAGTGTCAGAGATTTGTAATTTACTTCTTTAAAAAAAAAAAAAAAAATCTCCAGTCTTCCAGTACGTATCAGCTGCTGTATGTCTGGTATGAAGTGGTGTATTCTTTACAGTTTGACAGAGTGCTCTCTGCTGCCACCTCTGTCCATGTCAGGAACTGTCCAGAGCAGTAGCACATTCCAATAGAAAACCTCTCCTGTTCTCCACACTGGAAAGAAGTCACCACTTCCTGTAGGATATACAACAGCTGATAAGTACTGGAAGATGAGATTTTTTTTTTTAATAGAAGTAAACTACAAATCTCTGGCACTTTTTGGCACCAGTTGATTTTAAATAAATAAATAAATAAAAAATTATATATATATATACACAAAGAAAAAATCCTGCAGCACTCCACAATTGTAATATAAGTTGGTGTCAAGCGGTAGGCACGAGAGACCAGTTGTGTCAAACGTATAGCAAGGTAGAAAACCGCAGCACTCCGGATAAATTCAAAAGAAAGTAGTATTTATTTTCACCCAAACACTTGCGACGTTTCGCTCTCGCTGAGAGCTTTATCAGGCAGTGTAACAACATGTGCTCCAGGCAAAGTACAAATGTGTTCACATACAAATAGGATGATTGACAAACAATCAATAAATCAAGTGAATAAAGGTATAAAATTCATATGGCATATAGTGACAGTGATTGACAAAAAAATAAAGTATAATTATATTTTACATTGTGCATGTGTGACAGTACTGTGAATCCATTTTAGTGTAATATAATAATAGATATAACAGATAAATCTTCATAATACATCAATTGGGTACACAGCGGGGGGTCACTCACCAAGGAGACATGTACAGGTGTGGCAATAAGATCATAACAAGATACAAAGAAAGTCATGGCGATTGTATCCATTCGGCAGCAAACGATGGCGTCTCTGCGGTACAACTGCGCATGTCCATGCGGCAAGCCAATCGGATCGCCCTGTATACGTCACAGGGTAACCCGGACAGTTCATTGGTGGAGCCGACATGTATAGTAAACAAAACATCATGTGTTGTTGTAAAAACTGTTGCTAGATAAACAAACCATCAGCGAATAAGTGGGCATATACTCGGTATAACGACACTCACACCTCCGTCGCCCGACTCTCCAATTAACATGGGAAACAGATGCAGCCCGCAGGCGTGCAGCCAGCCGAAGGTCAGCCACGTACCGGTTTGGCAAACCTGTAGAACGTAACAGTAAAAACCGCAGGAGCGCCGGCACCGGAACACCATGCGATCCACCGAACATTCACCCCATGGGGGCCAAGGCTTGGGAGAAACCACACACACCACCGAGTCGGGAGTGGAACATTGAATAAGCAATGATGAAAAAGAAGACGCAACAGTGTGTACAGCAACCGAGTTTTAACAAACAGATTTTCATGCCACTGTCATCCTGGATTTTGTTAACCCCATGTGTCCCATAGAAAGATTGCTTGATTCTTTACATCTAAATAAAAGAGAGAAAGATTTTTTAGGTATACATAAATATATACTAGTATATACAGAGCATCATGTCTATACAGTGGTCCAATCGTCACTAGAGTAAGAGACCACAGGAAACCACAAAGGCAGGAGTAGAACGACTATCTTAGGTACCTCGGTAATATTTTGTAGTCGACATTGAGACCCTTAGGCTTAAGGGAGTCAAGTTCGTGAATCCAACGTAACTCTTTCTTCTTAAGTATAGCTAGCCTGTCACCACCCCTAGTGGATACAGGGACCTGATCGATGATCATCACCTTCAGGTCACCTTCATGATGTTGCATCTCAGAAAAGTGCTTAGGCACAGGAAGATCCATCCGTTGTGCACGGATGGTGTACCTGTGCTGGTTAAGTCGCGTCTTAGCATAGTAAGTTGTCTCACCAATATAGAGAAGAGGGCAAGGGCACCAGAGGGCATAAATAATCCATGACGAATTACAGGTGAGATGTCCCTTTATCTTGTATGTTTTACCTGAATTGGGATGGATAAACACATCTCCTTTAACGACATGTTTGCAATTAACACACCTCTTGCATGGAAAGCAGCCATCTCTAAGTGGACCGAGCAAAAGTTGTGTTGGGGGTCTGTCCTTGTGTATACTGGCTTTAACCAGTTTGTCTCTCAAGCTAGGTGGCCTTTTGTATGACAGTAAAGGTTTGTTTTGAAATTCTTCAATGTTCGGGAAACTCCTTTTAAGGTAGGATCGATCAATGGCCGCCCAATTGTGGCCAGCCAGGGTTCAATACTGTGTAAAGCCTCTGAGTACTTGGATAGGGTGCTACAACCTTTTGTATACAAAATGTCTTCACATTTACAGGACACTACCCATTTCTTAAATAGACTCAGTACTTTACAGTCCTCTCAAGTCACCTACATTGCCTCATTGGACATAGAGAGCTTATACACATCCATAGGCCATGAAAAGGGTATTAGGGCTATTGCTGCTACATTACATGGTTCCACCTACAGTAGGGGCTGTGTTGATTTTCTCTTAACCTTATTAGACATGATCTTGGGGTGTAATTTTTTTCTTTTCGATAACAGGATGTACTTGCAAAAGAAGGGGACCGCCATGGGCTCTAACGTGGCGCCTTCGTTCGCTAATTTATTTGTATCCCATCTTGAGGAATCGCACATCTATGTGTCCCACCACGCCCGCCACATTGTGGCGTGGTGGAGATACATAGATGATGTGTTCCTGGCTTGGGGGGGGAGTCTTTCTGACCTCCACGCCTTTCATGACCTGTTAAACAACATGGACCCTGACATTAAATTCACCCTCACCGTGTCTGAGCACCAGGTCCAATTTTTAGACACTTTGGTGTACAGAGATGGTGATAAATTTAAGACTGACTTATATACCAAAACAACGGACAAAAGCACTCTCCTAAGGTACGAATCTAACCATCCCAGAAAAACCATTGACTCTTTGCCCAAGAGCCAATTTATTCGTATAAAACGGATAGTTGAGGACCCTGACAAAGCACGTACTGCCATTGATGTTAAAGCTGCACAATTTCACTCACATGGGTACCCCAAGAAAATTACTTCTAGGTACAAAAATGAAGTTATGTCCCTTGAGCGAAGTAGTCTCCTACAGAAAAGCCAGAAACGTGCTGACACCAAGCGTATTCCCTTTGTGTCAGAGTTTAGTGGTATTAGTGGACAGATAGCACAGATTCTGCATAGACATTGGTCAATTCTTAAAAGGATTTTCCCGAACATTGAAGAATTTCAAAACAAACCTTTACTGTCATACAAAAGGCCACCTAGCTTGAGAGACAAACTGGTTAAAGCCAGTATACACAAGGACAGACCCCCAACACAACTTTTGCTCGGTCCACTTAGAGATGGCTGCTTTCCATGCAAGAGGTGTGTTAATTGCAAACATGTCGTTAAAGGAGATGTGTTTATCCATCCCAATTCAGGTAAAACATACAAGATAAAGGGACATCTCACCTGTAATTCGTCATGGATTATTTATGCCCTCTGGTGCCCTTGCCCTCTTCTCTATATTGGTGAGACAACTTACGATGCTAAGACGCGACTTAACCAGCACAGGTACACCATCCGTGCACAACGGATGGATCTTCCTGTGCCTAAGCACTTTTCTGAGATGCAACATCATGAAGGTGACCTGAAGGTGATGATCATCGATCAGGTCCCTGTATCCACTAGGGGTGGTGACAGGCTAGCTATAGTTAAGAAGAAAGAGTTACGTTGGATTCACGAACTTGACTCCCTTAAGCCTAAGGGTCTCAAATGTCGACTACAAAATATTACCGAGGTACCTAAGATAGTCGTTCTACTCCTGCCTTTGTGGTTTCCTGTGGTCTCTTACTCTAGTGACGATTGGACCACTGTATAGACATGATGCTCTGTATATACTAGTATATATTTATGTATACCTAAAAAATCTTTCTCTCTTTTATTTAGATGTAAAGAATCAAGCAATCTTTCTATGGGACACATGGGGTTAACAAAATCCAGGATGACAGTGGCATGAAAATCTGTTTGTTAAAACTCGGTTGCTGTACACACTGTTGCGTCTTCTTTTTCATCATTGCTTATTCAATGTTCCACTCCCGACTCGGTGGTGTGTGTGGTTTCTCCCAAGCCTTGGCCCCCATGGGGTGAATGTTCGGTGGATCGCATGGTGTTCCGGTGTCGGCGCTCCTGCGGTTTTTACTGTTACGTTCTACAGGTTTGCCGTACCGGTACGTGGCTGACCTTCGGCTGGCTGCACGCCGGGGGGCTGCATCTGTTTCCCATGTTAATTGGAGAGTCGGGCGACGGAGGTGTGAGTGTCGTTATACCGAGTATATGCCCACTTATTCGCTGATGGTTTGTTTATCTAGCAACAGTTTTTACAACAACACATGATGTTTTGTTTACTATACATGTTGGCTCCACCAATGAACTGTCCGGGTTACCCTGTGACGTATACAGGGCGATCCGATTGGCTTGCCGCATGGACATGCGCAGTTGTACCGCAGAGACGCCATCGTTTGCTGCCGAATGGATACAATCGCCATGACTTTCTTTGTATCTTGTTATGATCTTATTGCCACACCTGTACATGTCTCCTTGGTGAGTGACCCCCCGCTGTGTACCCAATTGATGTATTATGAAGATTTATCTGTTATATCTATTATTATATTACACTAAAATGGATTCACAGTACTGTCACACATGCACAATGTAAAATATAATTATACTTTATTTTTTTGTCAATCACTGTCACTATATGCCATATGAATTTTATACCTTTATTCACTTGATTTATTGATTGTTTGTCAATCATCCTATTTGTATGTGAACACATTTATACTTTGACTGGAGCACATGTTGTTACACTGCTTGATAAAGCTGTCAGCGAGAGCGAAACGTCGCAAGTGTTTGGGTGAAAATAAATACTACTTTCTTTTGAATTTATCCGGAGTGCTGCGGTTTTCTACCTTGCTATATATATATATATATATATATATATATATATATATATATATGTGTGAACTTCCCCTTTAACTACTGTAATGGGACTCATTGGGAGGCAATATTGAACAGAGATTGCCCTATTTGCAGTACTTTACCATGGTCACAGTTGTAGCTGATTGGGTGGATATAAAACAGACTGTTCGTAGACCCGCTCTAATTGTAAATAATACCTACAGGCGTCTTTATTGTGCAATAGTCCTGATCCATTATCATGCTCTGTACCGTTCTCCCATCCCTGTATCCAGGAATTCCTGTGTCAGGCAATGACCTTCCTCATATAATCCTTTAAACCTTTCATCAAGTATCATGAGTCTGAGCCCTTCCTGTAAGCTGCGGTGAGACCTAGCGGCAAAGGTTGCAGAATAAACAATGCTGAAATAAAACAGGTGACCTAATATCATGATGGGAAGAGCCACGTCTGGTGGGTTATCAGGAACTGACACCAGAAGCAGACCCGGAACCCACGGATACCTCATGGGGAAATTCATTTTCATTGAAGAAAAAATACGGAAAGAATTTCCGGAGGGGACATACTATATTCCTCATGCACACTCATTATAATACATTGATCCCAATATATATATATATATATATATATATATATATATATATATATATATATATATATATATATATAACTGATCTACATAACATAACTTTACATTGAGCTTGTAAGAAATCCCAGGCATAAAAGTCCTATTAGACGGAACGATTTTTAACTATTAGCGACTAACGATAAACGATCGCAAACGAGATTGTTTATCGTTAACCTGAAATTGTTCACCATATTACACAGAACGATAGTCGTTAGATACAATCGTTACTATGATCGTTTATTCCTTCTGATCCCAGCAAAACAATGGACTATGTGCTATTACACTAAGCGGTTAGTGAACAAATGCAGAACTAGAGCGAATGTGGGATTACATGGAACAATTAGCGATAATTTTAGGTTCAGATCCAAGTCAACGATCATCGACACACAAACAATTTTCTGATTGTTGCCTGCAATTACACAGAACGATTATCGTTTGAATTCGAACGATTTAACGATTTTTTGCATGATAATCGTCCTGTGTAATACGGCCCTAACTCTCCTGGCTGGAAACAGCAATCAGCTTGTTGTCAGATACAAACGTTCCCTCCAAAGTCTTTGCACATTGGTAGATCAATACAGTGAAATCTTGGATTACCAGCAGTAATCGTTTTGTAAACGTGCTTGAAATCCAAATCACTGTTATATCAAAGCAAATTTTCCCATAAAAAATAATTGAAACGCAGGCGATTCGTTTCGCAACCCAAAAATAAGGTAGGTGAGGTGTTCAGTATCAATAAAGAACACTGTATCAGTAAGGAAGGAGTTAATGAGTTAACTATCCCTCCGCACACAACCCCCCAGGTGGCTGCAGACCTGCCGGTACTGACAGGGGCGTAACTAGAATTGGCTGGGCTTCATAGCAAACTTTGTATTGCCCCCCTCGACCGACCACTACGCCATGAAAACAAACCCAGCTCTACACAGGCTCTGTACACCATATACATCACAGTGCAGTTACATTAAGGGACTCACAGGGGACGTCTTCTCTGGTCAGAGTTCTTCCCTTTTCATCTTCTTCTCCATCTGCCCTGGGGGGTTATGAGAAATTCTCAGAATCACAGAATCCACAGAATCTGCCAGACAGACATATTAGGCTCCTCACTCCGGCACCATCCTCATCTCTCTACAGATTGCACATCTGTATTGGCCCTTTATGCCCTCATTTAGTGGGTAGGCTGACTCTATGTGATCCCCCTTATAGTATATGCCTCCCTCTATGTAGCCCCCTTATAGATGGCCCCTTGTTCAGTCTTCCATATAGATGGCCCCATGTGCATCCCCTATAGTATATAACCCTCCTCTCTGTACCCCCCCTTATCGATGGCCCCTCTGTGTAGTCCACTATAGAAGTTGCCCCCCACTGTGCCTCCCCTATCGTATACGCTCCCACCCCCCGTGTTGTCCCCCTTTCAGATGGCCCCTTTATATATGGTCCCCATCCGTGTAGTTTATAGATGCCCCCCTTTGTGTAGTGCCCCTTATATATGGCCCCCCTGTGTAGTCTCCCTTACAGATGACCCCAGCTGTGTATTCTGTCTTATAGGTGCTCCCCCCCCCCCACACCTTTGTACAGTATCAGGATGGCTTCTAACAGGCCTCTTTGTCTGTCAGTCATCCCTACAGAGCATGTGGACGGGCAGAGATTAGCCAGATGCATGGCCGATATCGATTTTACTAATCGCACAAAAGATCAAATCAGCCAATAAGTTTGCCCGCTCATCGCCTGATCACTGGCCCTAGGATTGCTTTTTAGTGGTAATCGGCCATTGTAAAAGAGTCTTAAAGGGAATGTGTCTTCAGAAAATGACTTCTTGTTTAAATAATGTTTTTATGTTAAACATATTTTTAAAGAATTTTTGGTGACATTTTTTTCTAATTTCCCATTATTATTCTGTCTCTACTATAAAATAGTACTGATATCTTGCAGTTCTCATTCTCACCACTGGGGCTAAAACTAAGCTGAGACTTCCTGCTGTGTCTGTAGTGATAAGAAGAGGCTGCTGTAAAGTGATCTGTACAGCATTTCAGCACAGGCAATGTTACAAATTAAGATGTATTATGAATGCATTCTTTGTGGACTATGGCCATAATATATGGTCCTAAAACATTCCGGAACATGTGAATGTATCCTAACATGTTCATGCACACAACTCATTGCTTCCTAGCAAGGAGGTGCTGTAACAGCAGACAAGAGCCACTGCCATCGCTAGAGACTTTAACCCTTATGGGCCCGGTCATACTAAAGAATTCGCACGGATAAGCGCTCAGACCCCCATAATAATGACAACTACAGTACAGAGCACTTCCCAATAACAGTGACAGCCACTGACCTCCCTCATAACAGGGACGGACGCTGACCCCCCTCCCCTATAAGAATGACATCCAATGCTTCTCTAAAGCTTGTCTCCTATAGGACCCCGTAGCGTGACAGGACCCCCAGTAGTAGTAGTAGTAGGGTCCCCATAACACAGAAGAAGGACCAAACATACATAGCGGGTTTACATATATGCGGAGGTGCGGCAGCGTTTCCCTCCAGCGCAGGAGAAAAGCGCCGGAGGGAAACGCATCATTAAACTGATCCCATTGTTTTCAATGGGATCGTTCAAAACATGCGGAGGGGGAAAAAGGGGCTGCCGCATCGCCGAACTGTCGGTGCGTCTGGACGTATTTTGCAGCGTCCTGACGGATGGCCGCTCCGGCGCCGCACCCATTTAAACAAATAGAGCAGGGGGGCTATATACTACTGGGAGAGCAACAGGGGGGGCCATAAACTACTGGGGGAGCAACAGGGGGGGCTGAATATTACTGGAGGAGTAACAGGGGGGGGCTATATATTACTGGGGGTGAGTGCACTGGGGGAGAGATATGTTTATTGTATAGGGTGGGCTTTATAAGGTCCCCCTGGGCGCTGGCAGAGCACTCCTGGCTGAATGCCGGATGCCAAAGCCGTACGGCATGCGTCCTGTTCGGCGAGGCATCCAGCGTTCAGCCAGGAGTGCTCTGCCAGCACCCAGGGGACCTTTCAAAGCCCACCCTATACAATAAACATATCTCTCCCCCAGTAATATATAGCCCCCCCTGTTGCTCCCCCAGTAATATTCAGCTCCCCCAGTAGTTTATCGCCCCCCCTGTTGCTCTCCCAGTAGTATATAGCCCCCCTGTGTGCTCTCCCCCAGTAGTATAAAGCCCCCCCTGTGTGCTCTCCCCCAGTAGTATATAGCCCCTCTGTGTGCTCTCCCCATCCCAATTAGCCCCCCCCTGTGCGCTCTCCCCAATATAGCCCCCCTGTGAGCTCCCCACATTAGTATATAGCCCCCATGTGCGCTCTTCCCCAGTAGTATATAGCCCCGCTGTGTGCTCTCCCCCAGTAGTATATAGCCCTGCTGTGTGCTCCCCCCAGTAATATATAGCCCCCCCCTGTGCGCTCTCCCCCTCCCAATTAGCCCCCCCCCCCTGTGCGCTCTCCCCCTCCCATATAGCCCCCCTTGAGCTCCCCCCATTAGGACTTTAAAATCCCATTGAAAATGACAGGAAAACATACAGGGGAAAAAAAGTCAACTGATGAGATCTAATTGTGCCAACTGATGGAAAATGATTGTTTTTTATGAAAAAAACGATAGAAAAACTGATGACAACTGATGCATTTTTGGCATCAGTTGTGGTCAGTTTTTAGATAAAAACTCCAACTGATGCAAACTTATATATGTAAACCAAGCTTTATAGGATCCACACAGGAGGAAGGCGAGAGCATCCCCAACAGGGACTATATATCTCTTTAGAGTTATACTGCCCCCTGCTGTCTGCACCCTTCACAGGTATTATCAGCATTAGGGATAGGTTGGAGGCTGAGAGGGAGAAGATACTGGGATTTGCTCCTATTTTCCCTGATATCCTACTCTCTTCATTTAAATGAGTTCTGTATGCTGATCAGCTGTGCTGACATGACAGCGCCCCCTCTGTGCAGGAGAGTAATGTGCAATCACAATGTTTTTTTGGAGGCAGGATAACTGATGTGTCGGGTGCAGACACCCAGCACCCGCCATCGGCTCTTCTGGGCTCACACTACATAATGAAGGGAGTTTGTCTCCATACACTGTGTAGTGGTGGTGACCTGTAACTGCAGCTCAGCTCCTGCTCACTTCTAGCTGCAGTTACAGGTCATTACCACTACTCAGCATACGGAGACAATCTGCTTCTACTCGGCTCACTGTGTAGCGTGGCCTGTGGATAACTCCTCACACTGAACCCCCCATGACTAGAAGTCACCAAGAAAAGGGCCTACTGAAGTGTCTCTGTCATTGTTACTAAAAAAAAAAAGAGATGATCTCTAACATACTGAGGTCTGGATAGGAGAAACAAATATAACATACACTATAACATATAAAATATAACATAGCAAAGCTCATGGTAAAATAGACTTGAGTTTCTGCCAGATATCCAGCTAATGGCGATCTGTTACCAGCCTCCATATATGACGTGTGTTTGAGAAACGTTACTCATGAGTTTAAGAGAAATGAGGGACAATTATCAAGGTCTGCGCCAAATTCAGAAAAGTTGGAAATGTTTGAACGGCTTGCACATAAAAAGTGATTTTTTTTTTTACTGTTATTCATTGCTTTTTATTAATATGCTAATTAGGCAGAAGAGCCCAGGGGGTGTTCCCCTACCCACAACACCCTAGCTTAGTACCCTATTCCACCGGCCGACAGTGGGAAGAAAACGAGCGCTATCAGCGCTCATTTGCTCCTTGTTCTCCTCCCACTGCCACTGCTATTACATGTGGTGGCAGCGAGCAGGTGAATGCGGGAGGGGCCGCGAGGGCTGGGCTGCCCTGCCCAGGTGATCGCTAGATCGTCCAGGCAGCCCATAGAGCAGGAATGCAGAACCTTCGGCTGGAGGGCCAAAGGTTCCCCATCCCTGCCATAGAGGATAGTGGCGGTCGGCTGCCGCCGCTCCTATTCCATTGTTTTTCAACATGTACATGAATGATGTCGGCTGATCGTTGCCTTCTATTCCACGGTATGATTCTCAGATGTAATGGCCAATATTGGCCGTGGAATAGGGCCATGGAATATTCTGTAGAATAGGGCCTTTAGTATGGCCGAGACACTTCACAACACCCCCTCTGCTGCTCTGTAAGCTTCAGGTATGATTGACAGCCACAGGGCCATTTCTAATGTCTAGTGGGCATCCCAACCTAGTGGCTATGAGTCATGCATGGATGGGGAGGTCTGAAGTGTCTGGGCCACACTAAGCTGCTATTGTGGGCTCTTGTACCTAATATACCTGTATATTACCCATGTGTATCAGATACCTGCACGCGGTACATGGGGCAGTGTGGCTTGATCAATTCACATACAGAGTTCTGATGTTTTTTATGCAGCCGAGAGGTACTAGTATCAGCCATAGGTGTGAGGTGCAGCACTCTTTTTCTTCCCTGAACCGTATTTTGTTTCTCTCTTTTCTCCGTGTTTTGCACTCCTCCTGGTGAGACCCACATGACCGCAATTAGCAGGAGACACCTGAGTGCTCATGGTTTTAATCCCTCCTGTCTGTCCCATTCTACCTTTGATAGCTATGGTGAGTGCAATACCTTATCCAGACTTGTGCTGTTTGGGGGCAGCTTCCTCCGCCGGTGGTGCTGGCTGGGTTTTGGTGTGGCATTTTTGGGTCTGGTCCTGTGGCATGGGGGTTGCAGGGCCGTTCCATGGCCTCCCTTCCCTGACTGTGCACGCCTGCGGGGGTGGTGGTCGCTGACTGGCACAGTGTGGACTTAGTGTAGGGACCCATGTGTATCAGATACCTGCACGCGGTACATGGGGCAGTGTGGCTTGATCAATTCACATACAGAATTCTGATGTTTTTTATGCAGCCGAGAGGTACTAGTATCAGCCATAGGTGTGAGGTGCAGCACTCTTTTTCTTCCCTGAACCGTATTTTGTTTCTCTCTTTTCTCCGTGTTTTGCACTCCTCCTGGTGAGACCCACATGACCGCAATTAGCAGGAGACACCTGAGTGCTCATGGTTTTAATCCCTCCTGTCTGTCCCATTCTATCTTTGATAGCTATGGTGAGTGCAATACCTTATCCAGACTTGTGCTGTTTGGGGGCAGCTTCCTCCGCCGGTGGTGCTGGCTGGGTTTTGGTGTGGCATTTTTGGGTCTGGTCCTGTGGCATGGGGGTTGCAGGGCCATTCCATGGCCTCCCTTGCCTGACTGTGCACGCCTGGGGGGGGGGTGGTCGCTGACTGGCACAGTGTGGACTTAGTGTAGGGACCCATGTGTATCAGATACCTGCACGCGGTACATGGGCCGTGTGGCTTGATCAATTCACATACAGAATTCTGATGTTTTTTATGCAGCCGAGAGGTACTAGTATCAGCCATAGGTGTGAGGTGCAGCACTCTTTTTCTTCCCTGAACCATACCTGTATATATATCACAAATGTGCAGCATGGAAGCTTGTGGATGCTGTATAGAACTGCACATAGAGTAAGGGGTAGTGGGGAGTGACAATAATCACTTTAAATACAGTATTTTGCTAAATAAATTCAAGGGAAAAAAAAAAGAATGACAGATATGGTTTACTGTACAAAAGGTAATAAAATATTACAGCTCCTACACTGTCACTTTGGTTCCTTATTACATTTAGTTATCCATGTTTTCGCTTAGAATGTATTATGAGAGCATTTCTGTGTCTGTGTTATGGTTGGAAGCCCATCTCTGGCCGTAGATGTAATCAGACTAGGTGACAACATGATAGATCCTTATAGATCCCTACGATGCTGTCAGTTTAGTCATCAGCCAAGTGGTCACACAGATGCCCTCATATGTTGGAGGGGAGGGGTGTGGGCGCCGGGAGGTAGCGCGTTGGGTGTGGGCGCCGGGAGGTAGTGCTTTGGGTGTGGGCGCCGGGAGGTAGTGCTTTGGGTGTGGGCGCCGGGAGTTTGCGCGTTGGTGGGGAGGGGTGTGGGCGCCGGGAGTTTGCACGTTGGTGGGGAGGGGTGTGGACGCCGGGAGGTAGCGCATTGGGTGTGGGCGCTAGGAGGTAGTGCATTGGGTGTGGGCGCCGGGATGTAGTGTGTTGGTGGGGAGGGGTGTGGGCGCTAGGAGGTAGTGCATTGGGTGTGGGCGCCGGGATGTAGCGCATTGGTGGGGAGGGGTGTGGGTGCCGGGATGGTGCGTGTTAGTGGGGAGGGGTGTGGGCGCCGGGAGGTGGCACGCTGGTGTGAAGGGGTGTGGGCGCCGGAACGTAGTGCGTTGGTGGAGAGGGGTGTGGGCACCGGAGTACTCCTTTAAAGATTCTGGGCACAAGTCTCCATTTATGCACTTTCCAATAGCAGAGTGTTATATGTAAGCCTTTCATATAATACTGTCTCATATAACAGCAGTACATTTCATTCTGCAGAATGTCCCACCGGAGCGCTGATGCCTGAGTGACACTACCCTGAAATTGGACATTCCTTCCCACACGTGTATCCTCTCTTACACCATTCACCTCTGTGTGTCGCCTCTCCCGTCACTCACCGGTAAATGAATCACTGAGTGTCTGAGAGGATCTACGCAGATCTAGGGTCAGACTCATCATTACTGGGGCTGGGGGGTTCAGAACAGAATAAAATTTTACTGTCTACTGCAGGGGTACTCAACAACTTTTAGTGAAAGTCCACTTACCGGGGTCTATAGTCAGGTGAAGGTCCGAGCTGAACATCAGTAGGAAACGTGTTTTGTTACTTTTCACAAACGTTCATTTATTTACATACGGAATTGCTGCTTATTAGCGGGAAAACTGGCATATTTTCTCTCTCACCAGCCCTTTGATATTAGGTACAAAGGGGGTGACTGCCCTGGTAGTATACAGCCCTCCTGTTGCTCCCCCAGTAGTGTATAGCCCCCCTGTGCGCTCTCCCCCAGTAGTATACAGCCCCCTGTTGCTCCCCCAGTAGTATATAGCCCCCCTGTGTGCTCACCCCCTGTAGTATATAGCCCCCTGTGCGCTGTCCCCCAGTAGTATATAGCCCCCTGTGAGCTCCCCCAGTAGTATATAGCCCCCCTGTGCGCTCTCCCCCAGTAGTATATAGCCCCCCTGTGTGCTCCCCCCAGTAGTATATAGCCCCCATGTGTGCTCCCCCAGTAGTATATAGCCCCCCTGTGCTCTCCCCCTGCAGTATATAACCCCCTGTGAGCTCCCCCCAGTAGTAAATAGCCCCCCTGTGAGCTCCCACCAGTAATATATATATAGCCCCGCTGTGCTCTCCCCCTGTAGTATATAGCCCCTGTGAGCTCCCCCCAGTAGTATATAGCCCCCTTTGCTCTCCCCTTGTAGTATATAGCCCCCTGTGAGGTCCCCGCAGTAGTATATAGGCCCCTGTGCTCTCCCCCTGTAGTATATAGCCCCCTGTGAGCTCCCCCCAGTAGTATATAGCCCCCCTGTGCTCTCCCCCGGTAGTATTTAGCCCCCTGTGAGGTCCCCCCTGTAGTATATAGCCCCCCTGTGCGCTCTCCCCTTATAGATGGCCCCCAGACAAAAAAAAAACAAAAAACAAAAAAAAACACAACTCACCTAGCACCTCGCTGCGGCTGTCTTCTTCTTCTCTCCTGTCGGTCCGGCCCCCGGCTGATGTACTTCCCGGAAGTTCAGGCCGGCGGCGTACACTGAGGTCACTGGTGCGCGCTCTGCTGGGGAATCCCCGGGACGTCCCCAGAGACCGCTTATCAGCCGGGGGCCGGACCGACACTGCCCCCAGCCCCACAGGCGTACTGACATCTAAGGACAGTACGCCTATGGGGCGGGAGGCATTGCTGTGCGGAGCGGGACCTCTTAACCGCCCCGGGACGGACCGGTTCCAGGCCGGTTAGGAGGTCTGACCAGGGGTCCAGACAGCTGGCCTCCACGGTCTGCCAGTTGAGCACCCCTGGTCTACTGTATTCCTATGTATAATCTTAAAGGGGTAGTTCAAGATAAAATAACTTGTCTCCTATTAGAGATCGTGGGGTGGTGGGACGGGGGTACAACCTCAATATCGGCCCATGGCTCCTTTGTTTTGAATAGAGCTGCTGGTATGGCACATGACCTGCAGCTCTATTCATGCCGTCGGGATGATATCTGGCTAGTCCTGTGTTTTGAGACTCTTAAATTAGGCTCTACGGGCTCCACTTTTGCATATTCATGTTTCCCAGGGAGCAATGCCCCTAGGATTTCACTGCATTGAGCACTTTAATCGGCAGCCGACAGTGTTGTTGTTTGGCTGGTCTCGCTGAGATCAGTGATCTGTTTCTCTTATGGCTCTACTAGGCATTGTTCCCACCTAGCCAGAATCCTGCTCCACACTGATGAGGGTCAACAACCCAAAACAGCTGTATGTGGATGGTTACCTGGCCTTGTTTTTTCCCCTTGTCCTTACATTGACTTGTAGGGCCACTTAATATGGTGGTTTTGGTGGTTTCCCTACAGGAGCCCTCCCCCCCCAACCCCCACCCCCCGGCTGGGTCCTTCCCGGAGGGATATCTGGCTAGTCCTGTGTTTTGAGACTCTTAAATGAGAATCCACGGGCTCTTCTTTTTCATATTCATGTTTCCCAGGGAGCAATGCACCTAGGATTTCACTGCATTGAGCGCTTTAACCGGCAGTGCTATCGTTTGGCAGGTCTCCCTGAGATCAGCGATCTGTTTCTCTTACAGTGCTGTACCCGGCTCTCTCTAACGCTTCCATAGAGAGAGAGAGAGAGAGAGAGAGAGAGAGATAAAGGACCTGATCACATGACCTCAACCTAATTACAGGTGAACTGTAAGTGTTGTGTGTATGTGTCAGTCAGTAGTGTGTGTGTGTCAGTCAGTAATATGTGTGTCAGTCAGTAATATGTGTGCGCGTGTAAGTAATGTTTGTGTGTCAGTCAGTAATATGTGTGTCAGTTAATAATATGTGTCTGTAATTAATGTGTTAGTCAGTAATTAATGATTTAATCAGTAATGTGTGTATGTGTCAGTCAGTAATGTGTGTCAGTCAGTAATGTTTGTCAGGCAGTAATTAATGTGTCAGTAATGTTTGTCAATCATCTGTGTGTGTGCTTGTGAATGTGTCAGTCAGTAATACGTGTGTGAGTCAGTCAGTAATGTGTGTGTGTGTCAGTCAGTAAGTATTGTGTGTCAGTAATGTTTGTCATTCAGTCGTGTGTGTGTGTGTCAATAGAGTGTGTTTGTGTATGTTAGCGGTGACTCAAGTGCATAGTGGATGGATGGATGAGGGGCCCGCTTAGGCTCTGTCACCCAAGGGCTCACTAAACTTGGAGCCAGCCCTGGATAAAACACCAGAAACAAAACCGCATATTCTATTTTAGAATGTTTTTTTCAGCCCTAAAAACAAATAATGCCTGGGAATCCTGGGAGCATTATTATAGAATATATTTATATTATCGCTTGAGAAAGGGGGAGGATCACTGAAACGCTGCGACGTGAGCACGTCTCTGTCTAGTTCCCCGAGAGTGAGAGTCTCCTATGGACTAGGGAGAACGAAGAGCGCCGTCTTGCTGGCGTGAAGACCGGATTCCCGAACGTCTCTGCACTGTGGTTATGTCTTTGTTTTAATATTTCGTATTACATTTTTTTTGAACAAAGAAAAGAATTAGCAAAAAGTACTGTTTGAGTCCCGATTCCTTTTTTATGAGACAGCATTTATATAGAAGCCAGGGAAGTCATTACGTCCTCTTGTGGCAAGACCCGGTGTCTATTAAGGCATCGGACAGGTCTCCAACACTGATACACTAATGCATAAAAAATTAGACCTAGTTGCATAAAGTAATACTGATGTATTAGTGAACGTGGCCAATCCCAAGTACAGTGGCGCCACCTGCTGTTATACATGTGTATCTTTAGTTGTCAGACACTGGAATAATTTGTATTCTTGTGAATATTGCAACGATTACATAACTGTGCATATATGTAATGTACATCTATCACGGGGGCTGTCTCTATAGATGTTGTAGACATTATCAGGGCCGGAGTCAGCACAGGGCTTACCGGGGCAAGTGCCAGGGACTACAGCGCCTCTAGCGGCCCAGAGAGAGAGAGAGAGAGGGGACTGGTGTTCTAATGCTCAGCTCGCTCACACATCATGACCTTTCAGTAATTTGCCTTTTAACGTGCTATTATACTGAACGATTATCGGCCTGAGCAGTCAGTAATCGGCAAATTGAGGCAGATATCCGTTCAGTGTAATAGGGCCTGAAGATGCTATGAATGGAGTCTAACAGTGCAGTTATAGCTATAGCAGAGACACTAGGCGCCCTCTGCTGGTAATACCTGCAAATATACAGTCATCTAGTATCACAGATTATATATACATAATCTATCCACCAACCAGCCATGACAGGTCTGAATCCATGGACTATCTCATGACACTGCTGTAATCCACACAACTGGTTCACGGCATCTGTAAACCAGCAGGTCTTATGGGACGCTCCCAGTCTGCAGTGTTTAGTACGAGGCAGTCTATGGGTGGCTTCACAAACAAGATTTTTACGTGGCGTTTTTTTAAACTACCAAAGATGATCTTGGCGTTTTTTTCCAGGGAAAAAAAAAAGCCATACACATAAGCACTGGCGTTTTTGAGATGAACAAGCAATTCCATTGAAGTAAATGGGAGAGAACCGCTACTGTTTGCAGATGCCCCTCCTAATGACTATTGGGGCAGCGCTCTCCAGTAATGTCGTTCCAGTACTCATCCCTGCAGAGCACCAGATAAACATTCATTAGATGGGGTGGGTTGGCCGGGGCAGATCAGTGCACTTGGGATGGTAGTCCCGCAGTGCTCCAAACCACCTCATTTACTTATCAAGTAAAATACAAAGTTCCCATCAAACGTTACTGAGGTTCAAGGTAAGAAATTAACCTTCAGCCTCAGCTTCCCGTGCACTATAGGGACATATCAGTAGGATAGATGCTTCTAACCTGCTGAGCTGCAATACCACACACAACCAAGAGTGGTGCTGTTTCTGAAAGAAAGCAGAAATCTTTGTATAACCCTGGATAACCCCTTAAAACAAGTTGTTGGTTTTTTTTTTGTATGGAACAAAAAGCATCAGGCCATGGTCAGATATGGTCAGAAAAAGCTATGATTCCAGATCTATATTTAAAAAGAAAATTGATATAAAATTATCAAAGGGGTATTCCCCCAAAATTATTTTTGCATTAATACGTTGCCCACCCATAGCTTTCCATCTTTCCAATATCAATGTATTATAGATTCTGCACAGTTTTGCTGTTATCTAGGCGCATTCACCCCCACCAAACGCATAAAATCATCAAATCTCAGTCCACTCCGACACGCTCCCTGCTCCTGGCCCCCACCCTCCGTGTCAGGATCACGTGTCCTCTGTCTCTTTAATGGGCTGGGTTAGCGCTGTCAGGTGTTACAGCTCAAAAGAATGGACCAAAAACATCCGTGTGTGTGTATGACCAATGGGGCTAGAAATACAGGCCGCACCTGTCTGATGTGTAGGGGACGTTCAGGTATCTGCCATGGCCGTGCTCTATAGAGATGCTGGGAAATCCCATATATCTATCTCCATGCTATATACTGGTTATTACCTCCTTCCTTTTCACAAATTGTGCACAGCATAAGGCAAACATCATTTTAATGTAAGTTAAGGATTATCTACTCCCCAATACCTATGCAGTCAGTTATTAGGAAGTCCCATGTAAATAACATCACTCCCTTCAGCATTGACTATCATACAGTCCCATGTAAATAATTACTTCTATCAGTATCCTCCCTCATGCAGTCCCATGTAAATAACATCCCTCCCCTCAGCACATATATCATACAGTCCCATGTAAATAGCACCACTCCCCTCAGCATCCTCCATCATGCAGTCCCATGTAAATAGCACCATTTCCCTTAGCATCCTCCCTCATACAGTCCCATGTAAATAAAATCACTCCCCTCAGCACATATATCATACAGTCCCATGTAAATAAAATCACTCCCCTCAGCACATATATCATACAGTCCCATGTAAATAACCACTGCCCTCAGCACATATATCATACAGTCCCATGTAAATAACCACTGCCCTCAGCACATATATCATACAGTCCCATGTAAATAACATCCCTCCCTTCAGCATTGTCTATCATACAGTCCCATGTAAATAATTACTTCTATCAGTATCCTCCCTCATACAGTCCCATGTAAATAGCACCACTTCCTCAGCATTTCCCCTCATTCAGTCCCATGTACATAACATCACTCCCCTCAGTATCCTTCCTCATACAGTCCCATGTACATAACATCACTCCCCTCAGTATCCTTCCTCATACAGTCCCATGTACATAACATCACTCCCCTCAGTATCCTTCCTCATACAGTCCCATGTACATAACATCACTCCCCTCAGTATCCTTCCTCATACAGTCCCATGTAAATAACATCACTCCCCTCAGTATCCTTCCTCATACAGTCCCATGTAAATAACATCACTCCCCCTCAGCACATATATGGTACAGTCCCATGTAAATAACATCACTCCCCTCAGCATTCTCCCTCATACAGTCCCATGTAAATAGCACCACTTCCTCAGCATTTCCCCTCATTCAGTCCCATGTACATAACATCACTCCCCTCAGTATCCTTTATCATACAGTCCCATGTACATAACATCACTCCCCTCAGTATCCTTCCTCATACAGTCCCATGTACATAACATCACTCCCCTCAGTATCCTTCCTCATACAGTCCCATGTAAATAACATCACTCCCCCTCAGCACATATATGGTACAGTCCCATGTAAATAACATCACTCCCCCTCAGCACATATATGGTACAGTCCCATGTACATAACATCCCTCCCCTCAGCACATATATGGTACAATCCCATGTACATAACATCCCTCCCCTCAGCACATATATGGTACAGTCCCATGTACATAACATCACTCCCCCTCAGCACATATATGGTACAGTCCCATGTACATAACATGCCTCCCCTCAGCACATATATGGTACAGTCCCATGTACATAACATGCCTCCCCTCAGCACATATATGGTACAGTCCCATGTACATAACATCCCTCCCCCTCAGCACATATATGGTACAGTCCCATGTACATAACATCCCTCCCCTCAGCACATATATGGTACAGTCCCATGTACATAACATCCCTCCCCTCAGCACATATATGGTACAGTCCCATGTACATAACATCCCTCCCCTCAGCACATATATGGTACAGTCCCATGTACATAACATCCCTCCCCTCAGCACATATATGGTACAGTCCCATGTACATAACATCCCTCCCCTCAGCACATATATGGTACAGTCCCATGTACATAACATCCCTCCCCTCAGCACATATATGGTACAGTAGTCCCATGTACATAACGTCCCTCCCCTCAGCGTCCTCTCCCCGCCCATTTCCGCTGCTTCTGTTCTATCACTGTATTTCGGCTTTCACTGCAATAAAAAAAAATAAAGTGCGCGATGGTCACATGACTCGGGCGCATCACGTGACACTAAATGAAGTTTCTGCTGTTCACGTGACCTCCCAGCCGTAAGTCGCCGCTGTCATGGTTACCTGCTGCTCACAACCCCCGAAAATGAAAGTATGACATCCAGGAAACGCCTATCCTGCCGCGCTCGTTGATCCTGAAAGCCGGGACGCGGTCGCCATGAGGGTCGGACTCCTGCTAGGTAAGAACGACGGACATGCGGGTGTAACAGACCCTCAGCTGTGTGTGGTTATAGTAGAGGGGAGCACGTGGGAGTGAGGAGACAGACGGGCGGGCGGTGGTCCCTCTTCCGGGTCACGGCTGTCACTAACTTCATTGTAGTTTCCTGCAGGCTAGAAAGGCAGCGATGTGGGGGCACTACTACTCCCAGCGTGCTGACAGGAGGCATGCTGGGGCTTGTAGTCTCACTACTCATGCCAGTATGCATACAGATAGTGTTTTTTTTCTTCTTCCCACTTATAGAAGTCTATGGAAGGAACAATACAGCCGTACCCAGAACATGGTGCCATGCTGAAAAACTAAAAACACCTGAAAAATGAGAAAAGTGGCAAAACAACTTATTTCCCTCTGTATTACAGACGCTATAGAGAGCCTTAAAGGGGTTCTCCAGCGCTACAAAAACATGGCCACTTTTCCCCCTACTGTTGTCTCCAGTTCAGGTGCAGTGTGCAATTAAGCTCCATTTACTTAAATGGAACTGAGTTTCAAACCCCACCCAAACTGGAGACAACAGTAGGGGGAAAGTGGCCATGTTTTGTAGCGCTGGATAACCCCTTTAGGCTGGGTTCACACTATGTATATTTGAGGCTGTATTTGGTCCTCATAGCAACCAAAACCAGGAGTGGATTGAAAACACAGAAAGGATCTGTTCACACAATGTTGTAATTGAGTGGATGGCCGCCATATAACGGTAAATAACGGCCATTATTTCAATATAACAGCCATTGTTTTAAAATAACAGCAAATATTTGCCATTAAATGACGGTCATCCACTCAATTACAACATTATGTGAACATAGCCTTTCTGTGTTTTCAATCCACTCCTTGTTTTGGTTGCTATACAGCCTCAAACATACAGCCTCAAATATATGTAGTGTGAACATAGCCTTAAAGCGTAACTGTCATTTCAGGGCCATTTTTTTGAAAACATTAAATATCAACAGTTCAAGCGATTTTAAGAAACTCTGTAATAGGTTTTATGTACTAAAAGAGTTTCCTTCTGTAGTGAAAAAGCAATCTCCCAGCCTCCCCCCTCACATCAGAAGCAGCAGGATTTCTGTGTCCATTATGTGGCTATGGAGAGGGGAGGGGCTGTTAGGAGTGACTGAGCACGGAGCAGTCCTGCACAGCACAACACCCTGCAATCTTCTCTCAGTAAGTTCATAGATAAGCACTGACCTTTCTGACACCTGAATTTAGCGTTTTAGGTGCCCAGAGAGTCTACAAACAGCTGACCTTCATGTCACCTCTTCCTGCTCCCTCATCTCCCTCGGCCCCTCCCCCCTCCATAGGCTTACAATGGAGAGAGCAGAGCCCGTCTTCACTGGCTTCTCTGTAATGAAGACGTGTTTGCCTGATAATGCACAGATAAGAAGTCGGGGGGGGGGGGGGGGAGGCTGGGAGATTGCTTCTTGAGTACAGAAGGAGGCTTTTTGGCTGATAAAACCTATTACAGAGTTTCTTAAAATAGCTTATACTACTGATTTCTCCAATAAAAAAAACATGACAGTTACGCTTTAAAAGGACATTTGTGGTTTGGGCTCCCAGAACAGCTGCACAGACCTCACAGCCGGCCCTCCGATGGTGTTAGGGGAGCCGGGGGGGCTTCATGTGGGGTAAAATGCATTTAAAGGGGTTATCCAGTGCTACAGATACATGGCCACTTTCTTTCAGAGACAGCACGTCTCCAGTTCGGGTGCGGTTTGCATTTAAAGGGGTTATCCAGCACTATAAAAACATGGCCACTTTTCCCCTACTGTTGTCTCCAGTTTGGGTGGGGTTTTGAAACTCAGTTCCATTGAAGTAAATGGAGCTTAATTGCAAACTGCACCTAAACTGGAGACAACAGTAGGGGGAAAAGTGGCCATGTTTTTGTAGCGCTGGATAACCCCTTTAAGCTCCATTCACTTCAATGGAACTGAGCAGCAAAACCCCGCCTAAGCTGGAGACAAGAATCGTGTTGTCTCTGGAAGAAAGTGGCCATGTTTTTGTAGCACTGGATAACCCCTTCAATTTTGTGCTCGAGGCAGGGGGACTAGTCACGGCTCTCTGTCCTGTCAGTGCGCTCTACAGGGTGATTGACAGGTAAGGAGGCGAGTTAGCCGTTCTAGGAGCCTTATCAGCATAAATGTTAAAGGTTTGTAGTTAAATTAAAGAAGTAGTCTGGCGAAAATTTTTAATAAAGTATTGTATTGCCTCCCATAAGTTATACAAATCCCCAATATACATTTGTTACGGGAAATGCTTGTAAAGTGCTTTTTCCCTGCACTTACTACTGCATCAAGGCTTCACTTCCTGGATAACATGGTGATGTCACTTCCTGGATAACATGGTGATGTCACAACCCGACTCCCAGAGCTGTGCTGGCTGTGGCTGCAGGAGAAGATGATGGCAGGGGAACACTGAGGGACACAGAGCACTGGAGGAACACTGAGCATCCCCCTGCCATCATCCTCTCCAGCAGCCACAGCCCGCACAGCTCTGGGAGTCGGGTCATGACATCACCATGTTATCCAGGAAGTGACATCACCATGTTATCCAGGAAGTGACATCACCATGTTATCCAGGAAGTGACATCACCATGTTATCCAGGAAGTGACATCACCATGTTATCCAGGAAGTGACATCACCATGTTATCCAGGAAGTGAAGCCTTGATGCAGTAGTAAGTGCAGGGAAAAAGCACTTTACAAGCATTTCCCGTAATAAGTGTATATTGGGGATTTGTATAACTTATGGGGGAGAACAGGAAAGGTTTTCTATGGAGATTTGCTGCTGCTTTGGACAGTTCCTGACATGGACCGAGGTGGTGGCAGAGAGCAGTGTGTCAGATCGGAAAGAATACACCACTTCCTGCAGGACATACAGCAGCTGATAAGTATAGGAACACAGCTGATTTTTGCATAGAAGTAATTTACAAAGCTGTATAACTTTCTGACACCACTTGATTTAAAAGTAAAATCTTTTAGCTGGAGTACCCCTTTAAAAACATGATGCTGTGATATCAGTAAGCATGAATGTGTCTAACATGGGTCTCCAAACTGTGGCCATCCAGCTGTTGCAGTGCTACATTTCCCATCATGCCTGGACAGTCAAATGCAAAGCTTTATCTGTCCGGGGATGATGGGAATTGTGGTTTTGCTGGGGGGCCACAGTTTGGAGACCCATGGTGTATAGCAGGGGTCCTCAACTGGCGGACCGCGGTCCGAACCCGGACCGCGGAGGCCAGCTGTCCGGACCCCTGGTCAGACCTCCTAACCGCCCCGGATCCGGTCCGTCCCGCTCCCCACCGCACTGCCTCCCGCCCCATAGGCGTACTGTCCTTAGATGTCAGTACGCCTGTGGGGCTGGGGGCAGTGTCGGTCCGGCCCCCGGCAGATACGCGCTCTCTGGGGATGTCCCGGGGATTCCCCAGCAGAGCGCGCACCACAGACCTCAGTGTACGCTGCCGGCCTGTCCTTCCCGGAAGTGCAGGCCGGCGGCGTACGCTGAGGTCACTGATGCGCGCTCTGCTGGGGAATCCCCGGGACATCCCTACAGAGCGCGTATCAGTCGGGGCCGGACCGACGGGAAGAGACGAAGACAGCCGCAGCGGGGAACGAGGTGCTAGGTGAGTTGTTTTTATTATTTTTTTTCTGTCTGGGGGGCATCTACAAGGGGAGAGCGCACAGGTGGACTATATACTACAGGGGGGACCTCACAGGGGGCTATATCCTACTGAGGGGGAGCGCACAGGGGGCTATATACTACAGGGGGGACCTCACAGGGGGCTATATACTACTGAGGGGGCTATATACTACTGAGGGGAGCGCACAGGGGGTTATATACTACAGGGGGGACCTCACAGGGGCTATATACTACAGGGGAAAGCACAAGGGGGGCTATATACTACTGGGGGGACCTCACAGGGGGCTATACACTACTGGGGGGAGAGCACAGGGGCGCTATATACTACTGGGGGGAGCTCACAGGGGGCTATATGCTACAGGGGGACAGCGCACGGGGGGGCTATATACTACAGGGGGAGCTCACAGGGGGCTATATACTACTTGGGGGGAGCTCACGGGGGCTATATACTACTGGGGGGAGCTCACAGGGGGCTATATACTACAGGGGGAGAGCACAGGGGGGCTATATACTACTGGGGGGAGCTCACAGGGGGCTATATACTACTGGGGGACAGCGCACAGGGGGCTATATACTACAGGGGGAGAGCGCACAGGGGGGCTATATACTACTGGGGGGAGCTCACAGGGGGCTATATTCTACAGGGGGAGAGCGCACGGGGAGGCTATATACTACTGGGGGGAGCTCACAGGGGGCTATATACTACAGGGGGAGAGCGCACAGGGGGGGCTATACACTACTGGGGGAGCAACAGGGGGGCTATATACTACCAGGGCAGTCACCCCCTTTGTACCTAATATCAAAGGCCTGGTGAGAGAGAAAAAAATGCCAGTTTTCCCGCTAATAAGCAGCAATTCTGTATATAAATAGTTGAACGTTTGTGACAAAGTAACAAAACACGTTTCCTACTGATGTTCAGCTCGGACCTTCACCTGACAATAGACCCCGGTAAGTGGACCTTCACTAAAAGTTGTTGAGTACCCCTGGTGTATAGGGTCAGAATGGTTCCTGAACTCCCCAACATGGGGCCATGCAGGTGAGCTTTCTGTAAGTAAGACAGTACTTTGTGATGTGAGAGATTATGGGACTGTGGCTTATTGCAGTGTTCTTGCATAGTTTGTGTCCTAGTGCCCAACCCATGGCTGGTGTGTGCAGATATAGGGTATCAGTGCCAGGCTGTGTGCAGGAGGGGACAAAACAGCTGATTTTGCAGCATTGTCAGTGTCTCAGGACGGATATTAGTACAGAGACGTTACAGCACAGAGACTTTAGAGACGGCAAATCGTCGACCCTCCAGCTGTTGCAAAACTACAATTCCCATGATGATTTGGCTTTGGTGGGGATTGTAGTTATGCAGCAGTTTGTCTCCTGTGTTTTAGAGAGTCCACAGTAGAATTCTAAGGCTGAAACCTCTTTAGAGCCGTGGAAGCAACCTCCTCTTTGGATCCTATAGCTCAGAGCTCTGGGTGGTTGTGACTTTAGCTCTTGGCCAGTATCCTGGGAGCCAGATCTGCCTACTACAATGGGAGTGAAAGGGGTTGTCCCACCTTGTGAATATTTGGTTTGGCACAGTTGCGTCCCCGCTCACTTCCTGGCCTTGAAAGGGGAAGGAGATAAGTACGGACACAGCGGTGCCTTAGCTGTGTCTGCCATTGAGGTTACACGTCCGGGACTATCCAAGTCCTGGGGACGTGTGGGAGATTGTAGAGGGGAGTAAAACTATACTTGCTGCTCCCTCATGGTTCGACCACCCGACTGGCATCCCAGATCGGAGGGTGGTGGTTGGGAATCTAGGCAACTAGCTATCAACACTACAGGGACACAATTGGGACAAACTTGAAAAAAGAAAGGCATGTGGCTAAAGCAATGCATTTACAAAATTGCTTTCTTCTTTGTTTCCTATTACCTAGGAAAAGTTTAGGTCAGTGATGGCTAACCATGACACTCCAGCTGTTGCAAAACTACAACTACCACCATGCCTGAGCAACCAAAGCCATATCTTTGGTTGTCCAGGCATGATGGGAATTGTAGTTGTGCAACATCTGGAGTGTCAAGGTTAGCCATCACTGGTTTAGGTGATGGGAATACCCCTTTAGGGTACGTTCACACCTACAGGATATGCAGCTGATTTTCTGCAGCAGATTTCATTGAAATAACTGAACACAGCATCAAATCTGCTGCAGATCTGCCTCAGATCCTGTAGGTATTAACGCACCCTTAGGGTACATTCACACTTACCGGATCCGCAGCTGATCTGCAGCAGATCCACAGCAGATTTGATGGTTTGATGCTGTGTTCAGTTATTTAAATGAAATCTGCTGCGGATCCGCAGCAGAAAATACGCTGCGGATCCAGTAAGTGTGAACGTACCCTAAGGAAGTAAAATAGTTGATTTTTTTAAAGAAGAAGGAAGGACCAGTCTCCGTATTGCCTGGAAATGTGTCTTCTATTTATTACATTTTGCAACATAGAACTTGAGAAACGTTTTTTCGAAATTTGTCATAGTGGTTAATGTGTAAAGTAATGTCTTACTAGTAAGTTAGAATGAAGCGGAGTGTGACCTTGTGGTCTCAGGTTCTATCAAGTATCAATGTAGCATTAGCACTTTAAAGGGGTAGTTCAGCAAAAAAATGTTTTCTTTTAGATCAACTGGTGTCAGAAAGTGCCAGAGATTTGTAATTTACTTCTATTAAATAAATCTCAAGTGTTCTAGTACTTATCAGCTGCTGTATGTCCTTCAGGAAGTGGTGTATTTTTTTTCCAGTCTGGAGAGCAGGAGCGATTTTCTATGGGGATTTGCTGCTGCTCTGGACAGTTCCTGTAACAGCAGAGAGCACTGTGTCAGACTGGAAAAAATACATCACTTCCGGCCCAACATACAGCAGCTGATAAGTACTGGAAGACATCTAGAGCAAGCCTTCTCCCGAACACACTCCCTATAATGTAAGTGGGGTGTTCCCCTTGACATTATGGCTGAATTATTTATTGCTGAGGCCATGTTCCCGTATTTGCAATCTGAAGGTGGCAGAGAACACTCCCCAGTTTCTTCACCTGTTGGCGAACAATGGCGGACTGTGTTCTCTGTGTAGTGTGGGTGCTGGGTGTGGGCACCACGCCAATGTCATGGACTGCAGCATCTAAGTTGTTAGATATAACCAGGTGATGCCTGTGTGACTGCGCTTCATTCCTTGGCTATCCTCTGGATCCCACGGATTGCAGGAAGCAGGCCCCATTTTAAGGTGGATCTGTCAAATGTAATTCACATTCAAAAGTGTTGTCACTGTTAAGCCCCTATTACACGGGTCCATCTCTGGGAGCAAGCGAGCACCGACCTGTCATATCAGCGCTCGCTTACTCCTCGTTCCTCGCTCGCTGCCGGTGCTATGACACACACCCACAGCAAGCGGGTAAGTGCGGTAGGGGGGGGCGTGGGAATCTGGGGGGGGGGGGGCGTGGGAATCTGGGGGGAGCTCCCCGGACGATCACTAGATTGGTTCTGGAGCCCATAGGAGTTAGTTGTAGCAGTCTGCTGTCGCCGCTCCTGTTACATGGAGAAATGGCAGCAGATTGTTGCTCTCCACGTTGTTCGCCTTTCAACATCTTCAAAGACAACGATACGGCCGATAATCAATTCGTGTAATAGGGGCTTTAGGGTCCATTTACACAGGAAGATTATCTGACAGATTATCTGCCAAAGATTTAAAGCCAAAGCCAGGAATGAATTTGAAAATGGAAATCTCAGGCTTTCCTTTATGACCTGATCTCTGTTTATAGTCTGTTTCTGGCTTTGGCTTCAAATCTTTGGCAGATAATCAGTCAGATAATCTTTCTGTGTAAATGGACCCTTAGATAGATGTTAGGAAACACCTGGTCCCCAATATGTATCCCTTTGGGCTTCTAGAACGTAATGCTTTTATTCTCCAGTACCTCAGGCTCTTGATCTCCTGCGGGCTGTAACACCTCCTCCCCTTCCATCCCTTAGCCTGCTTTGAGGGATGGGAGGGGGAGTGAGGAAGGTGTTTCAGCGTGCAGTAGATCAGCAGCTTGGCACGGCCTCTGACACTTTTCACTGGAGAATAAATGCTTTTTTATGTTCTGTAAGCACAGACAGATATAGTATATGTACCATGTGTGTCCTTGACCTAACAGTGTCAGCAGTAAAGCTGCATTCACATGTCCGTTCTTTCTGTTAGTGTCCACTGGGACAAAAAATGTTGTCTGGTAATATCAATGGACGACTGAGGCGTTTGATGCAGTGTGAACCCAGCCTGAGCAATACCATACGAAGGATTCTGTATAGACAGAAAATACTCCAAGATAGAGTGGTGAGATCAATATTCTTCTCATCCTGCATCAACCCCATAGAAGTGGTCACAGTGGTATTCAGCGTATACAGTCACGTACTAATCGTGTATAAGTGTTCATTCTCGGCTCAGCCCCATGCATTATGTATGACCGTTCTGGAGTATTATCTGTGTGTGAAAAAAAACAAAGCGCAACCACAGGAATCCTCATATACAGCCGCATGATCCCGGGACTTATACCCGGTATAGTAGCATAATGGACAGATATTATCGGTAAGGATCAGTCAGATGTAACATAAGCTTTGTGACCGCGTTATAAGAACAAAGTACATTGTCCCCATCTTTATGGGTTGTCATTTGTGTTTGGGCACCATTATAGAAAAGTGAATAATGTGACATATAAAAAATATAGACGCCAACCAAGTGTCATCTATTGTGTCCATTACTTCTTTATTCTATTGATCTCAATAAAAAAAAAAAGACTGTTGGAGAATACATGGTAGGAGAGCCTGCCTATAGATGGCACACAGTACTACAACTCCTCATGTCCTCAGTGACACAGGAGGCAATGTTCTGGACAGTGTGTGTCTCTATAAGCCGTGTATAGGACAGTGTGTGGCTCTCTATAAGCAGTGTATAGGACAATGTGTGGCTCTCTATAAGCCGTGTATAGGACAATGTGGCGCTCTCTATAAGCCGTGTATAGGACAGTATGTGGCTCTCTATAGGCCGTGTATAGGACAATGTGGCGCTCTCTATAAGCCGTGTATAGGACAATGTGTGGCTCTCTATAGGCCGTGTATAGGACAATGCGTGTCTCTATAAGCCGTGTATAGGACAATGTGTGGCGCTCTCTATAAGCCGTGTATAGGACAATGCGTGTCTCTATAAGCCGTGTATAGGACAATGTGGCGCTCTCTATAAGCCGTGTATAGGACAATGTGTGGCTCTCTATAAGCCGTGTATAGGACAGTGTGTGGCGCTCTCTATAAGCCGTGTATAGGACAATGCGTGTCTCTATAAGCCGTGTATAGGACAGTGTGTGGCGCTCTCTATAGGCCGTGTATAGGACAGTGTGTGGCGCTCTCTATAGGCCGTGTATAGGACAGTGTGTGGCGCTCTCTATAAGCCGTGTATAGGACAATGTGGCGCTTTCTATAAGCGGTGTATAGGACAATGTGGAGCGGAGAAGTTGGTGCATTGATACTGGTTTCCCTCATTCAGGACAATAAACCTCCGGGGAGAATAACTTGTTTTGTTGTTGCGGGTCCAACCAGGAATTTAGCTTGAAAATCAGATATCAGACTGTATAAAGCTGAAGAAAACAAGTTGTAACAAGCAGTGGAGTGAGTGCATTACCTTCCTGTGTATTCTGTGGCCGCAGCCCCCTCACAGCCAGTCATACTTCCCATTAGGGGTTTTACACACAGAGATTACTTTCAGCTAAGTTGATACAGCGCCAAAGCACCGTCCAATCAGGTGAGAGCGAGAAGCTGAAGCTGCCAGCGCTGCCCGTCCGTCCTGAAATAAATTGCATAGTGCTGTTAAGAACAACATAACAAAAAGGTCTGAAAACCGGGAGGGAAATGGGCACATTGCATTGTGGTTCTCATGTGGCTGCCATCCAAAGCCAAACCGCAATGAAGAAATGTACCTGAGAGAGCACCTATGGTTAGAAGAAACGTTTGACGTGTCACACTCCTAGCTAAGTATTATAAGCAGCCATCAGATTACTTATACAGATCATTGCTATTGCACAACATTGATCAGTAAGATCTGCGCTCTGCCACTAGAGTCTATTATCAGATCACTGATCGGGCAGCACAGAGGAGACAAGAAGAACTTATTCCTACGTTCTATGTTTCACAGACAACACAGATGTAGTGGCCTGTAGTGGCCCCCCCACCCCATCGAAGCATCTCCAATATGATGCTGGGAGCAGGGAAACTATAAATGAATTACAGAGCCGCGTGGGTGTGTCATTACAGTGCCGCACATATTCATACAGTTTTCCCTTTCCCAGAATGTTATTGATACATCTTGCTGGACGGGGAAACTCCACCTCAGGGCTTACCCGTCCGTAGTATTCGTAAAATACAAGTCGGCCAGAACGTATCTAGATGTTATTAGAAAGGGTTAGAAGATGTAATATACTATTAGGCTATGTTCACAAGTTCCGTGGGGATCACAGCCGTTGTTACAACGGCCGTGATTCCCACGGAACTTACGTAGTGCTGCCTTCTTAGGGAATCCCAGCCAGAGTGTATACACATAGTATACACTCCAGCCGGGATCCCTAGCGGCACCGTAGAAAACTAACACATCAGTTTTCTGCGGCCGCAGAAAACCCTGTCAGTGCACACTGTGGAGCGAGCGGCTCCAGCCGCTAGCTCCATAGTGTGCAATGGGGAGTTGTGATGCGGGCGTGCACGGATGCGCCTGCATCAGAACTCTGCGGCCATAAAGATCATCCGGCCAGTACTGCAGTACATACAGCGTGTGAACATGGCCTTAGGCTGCGTTTACACAGAGTAAAACTGGCTGAATTCCGCCAGCCTCCGTGTCCTTTTGGCAGTCTATGGAAGGCTCGCGAACTCCTCTCTCCGCTCGGAAGAATTGACGCGTGAACTGGCCCTTAAACGTCTCCTTCTGCCCTCTGCTGGTGGTCCTGGCTTTGTTGCAATAGGTTATTTTGGACAAGTAGCTGATCAGTTCGGGTGCCTTGTGAATGGAGAACAAAGCATGTGTGCAGCCTTTCTATTTAACTCAGCGGCACCATTCCAATGATCAGTGGGGTCCCAGCCATCGGATCAGCTATTTATGACCTAAAGTCGGTTGGTTTTCGTCTTTGGATAATCTCTTTCATGATTCTACTTTTTTTTTTTTTTTTTTTACATCCAGCACATAACAGCTCTACAGAAAGGGAAGGTTAAAAGGGGAACTCTCAGCAGGTTAGATGTATGTAACCTGCTGATAGCTCCATATTGCACAGGAGATGCAGAGGAGGAAGGTATGTCTCTTACCTTCATCCTCAGCCATGTTCCCCCTGCTGTTAGTAGTTTGCTTCACAGTCCGGTGAGACCATTAGGACTGATTAATTGTCTTACCGGACCATGGGAGAAAACTACTAACTGCACCGGCATGGCGCCGAAGAGGAAAGTAAGAGACATATCTTCCTCTTCGGCGTCCCCTGTGCAATAGGCACATATCAGCAGGTTAGATACATCTAATCTGCTGATAGTTCCCCTTTAACTCTATAGGGTGATTGTGCCAAGTTATAAGCTGCTATAACCTAATATCCAGGGGCAAAATGTCTGATAACCATCCCATACAGGGAGCTGAATGAAAATGCAAGTCGCTTGCGGGAACTTTGGTGTCAGAAAGTGAGACTGCAGTCAGGCGTGAAGTTCGGTAAGGCTTCCCCCCTGTATTTTAGGAACACTGCAAGTGGAAATAAGGAACCGGAACCTCAAGCAATGGGCCAGATATAGTTTGTGCATTTACTATGAGGTGGTCATCTTTTTTTGCTAGAAATATGTTCCATTTATAGAACATAGAAAGAGAAAGGGATAGGATATGCACAGCTCACAAAAATAATAGGTTGGGTGCACAGTACCAGTACATGAAAAGACCAAGTATAAAGGAGACAGTAGACGTGTACTATAATGGCAACACCGGCACACCAAGATATTGGATATATAGAAGTACTTTGTTTAGTCAGGTACAAAAATACAAATAAAAAGATCCCCATTAAAACCATTTAAAAAAATCCCAAAAAACTCCAGGGAAAGCATAAGGTCTAATGCTATCCAAGGTAGCAACCCCATATACAATACATACAATATCCCTGTCACATACACAAATACAACAAAAGAGATGTAGATATATCTATAAAACGGACCACCATAGCACAACAATACATATAAGGTAAATAACAATATTGTGATAAGGATAAGTAGTGCTGGAGGATTAAGTATATAGCTATGAAAGAAAATGACCAAGGCTGTATATCACCATATTAGGAGGACAGCGATAGACTGGGGTGCCGACCACAGAGCCCCACGCGTTCCGTCCGTACCCTCAGACTTCCTCAGGGGTCCTAGTCCTAACCCTATGCTATGGTGGTCCATTTTATAGATATATCTACATCTCTTTTGTTGTATTTGTGTATGTGACAGGGATATTGTAAGTATTGTATATGGGGTTGCTACCTTGGATAGCATTAGACCTTATGCTTTCCCTGGAGTTTTTTGGGATTTTTAAATGGTTTTAATGGGGATCTTTTTATTTGTATTTTGTACCTGACTAAACAAAGTACTTCTATATATCCAATATCTTGGTGTGCCGGTGTTGCCATTATAGTACATGTCTACTGTCTCCTTTATACCATTTATAGAACATCCCAGCAAGAACAGGGCTGCCTTGTGCCGCTACCATTCCACTGCTTCATACTTCATGCTTCATACTCAGAATAGGGAGTCAGTGTTTTCCGTACAGCAGGAATCCCATATTGACCCCCCATTCTTAAAACTAGCCCCCATAGCAGAGAGCTGATTGACATTGCCTGGGCTGATAGATCCCCTGGGAATGGGGTATAAGTCATAAGAGACCGCTATCCCTACAGATGGGGGCACCATATAATAATAATAATAAGATTCCGCAGCACTTGTGTGTAATACATATGAACCCTTGTACGGCTTGTGGAAGGGAATAATCACAATACTGTCTGTGCTTAGCTAACATAAGTTATAGGCCTTTCAGCAGATCCACCGTCCGCAATGTGATCTCTCACTATTGTGTTTTTCTCATCTGCAGTTCTCGTGGCTTCATGGATGTCTTCAGCCTTAGGAATTTCCATTGAAATTTACCCTCCTAATCCTACGGTAAACCAGACTGTTATTCTAAATGTCCTTGGTATAGCCGGAACGGTCCGATACATAGAATGGTACACAGGACCGGACACAAACGCTACAAACCAGATTATAAGGATCAATGAGGCTGGGAGGATAACTACAGGAAACAAGTTTTTCCCAGAAGCCAGCCTGTTTCCTAATGGCTCCTTACAGATCAGCAATGCCCAGAGGTCCCGTGCAGGCTATTACACTGTCAGTGTACAAGCCGAAAAGTTATTACAGGAAACAGTGCTTCTGACTTTAAGTGGTAAGTGTGCTTTATTAAAATTAAAGACCAAAGGTGTTAAAGGGGTACTACAGCAAAAATAAAATTCTTTTAAATCGGCTGGTTTTAGACAGTTATATAGATTTGTAATTTACCTCCATTTTAAAATCTCCAGTCTTCTAGTACTTATCAGCTGCTGTATGCCCTGCAGGAAGTGGTGTATTCTCTCCAGTCTGACACAGTGCTCTCTGCTGCCACCTCTATCCATGTCAGGAGCAAATCCCCATAGAAAACTTCTGCTTTGGCCAGTTCCTGTCTCAGACAGAGGTGGCAGCAGAGAGTACTGTGTTAGACTGGAGAGAATACACCCCTTCCTGCAGGGCATACAGCAGCTGATTAGTACCAGAAAACTGGATATTTTTAAATTGAGGGAAATCACAAATCTATAAAACATTCTAAAACCTGCTGATTTGAAAGATAAAATTTTCACGGGAGTACCCCATTAAGCTGGCTTCATACATAAAATAGCTGTTGGGATGCAACTATCTCACCTATTCTATGTTTTCTGGGGAGAAGGAAGAGATGGTCGCTGTAGCTGCAACTTATGTCCACAAAAACAAAACCATCAGACAGATGAAAGATAACCTGGCTGATCCATCTCTCCATTAACATCTGCCTTTAAGGGAAAGTCTTAACACCTCCAAACACACATGGTCAACCAGTCTTACTGACACATATGTAATGTGTATGGCCAGCTTTACCATTGACAGTCAGATTTCAGTTTCTGAAGAGTACGTCCAGTGTTGGTCTCCCACCTTCTGCAAGGATTGGTCCTGGGAGATGCGGCCCATGCTGGATGGTATAGTTATCAAGGCAACCGCCCGACGTCAAGCAAGTTCCATACATGACTGTCAATTAGAAAAGGGTACGCGCATGGAAGTTGCTCCGTGGCAGACGGTTGTCTTGGCAACTGTAGCACCCAGCGTGCTACACTCATAAGGTGATAGTTTACCTTAAAACATATAAAAAAAACAGCTGTTTCACGCGCAAGCGCGCTTCGTCAGACATGTACGTGAAACAGCTGTGATAGCTTGTGTGAATCAGTGGTTGGCGTCTGAGCCCGCTACAGATGGACCTGATGAAATTTTTTTAATTATATGAAATAAAGCTTGCACATCAGTATGGCGAGTGCCCTCTTATCTTTTTCTCCTTATCGGTATTACCTTAAAACATATTCTTTCCTTATTGAAGGGGTTGTATTACGGTGACTGTAACTGGAGGCTTCGTTGCTCATGACCTGCCCTGTCGATGTGTGTGTCCCTAGCACACTCGGCATGTCCGTGAATCGCCATTCATTTCATGCCTCACAGGAGATTGAATATTGTAATTAGAGATGAGCGAATCTGCAGTAGGAACTAATCAAAGTGCTTCGCTCCTATCTGCCTTCAGCTCATCAGTCTGCGGTCTGCTCTGCTCCCTGCTGCTGCTCCATAGGTACTGAGAAAAGTTGGATCCAGTCCTTCCGCTCCCTCCCAGGTGCCGAAAATGGCTGGATCCAGTCCTGGGAAACTTCTTCCAGTTTCCCAGGACTGGATCCATCCTTTTTCAGCATCCGGGAGGGAGCGGAGTAGACTTCATAGCCCGCAGCCTGAATCCCGATAGGAATGAAGAGCCTCCCTTTGTTCCTACTGTAGATTCGCTCATCTATAATTGTAATTGTGACACACTTTACAGCGTGTTGCAACAGTGCTGCTTAATAGAACAGCTACTCACACAGCTTTAACCCAGCAGGGAACAAACCAGCTATACGATCGCTCCTGACCTTTCCCTGTTTTTGTGGTCCGGATAATTCTCAGCCAACTACGTATTCCATGTTCTGTAACTGTGAACCAATTCAGCTCTTCTTTATGTCTCCTCTTAGAGCCCCGCACCGATAAGCCACTGAGCAGTCTTGCAATAGCAGGAATCGTCATTGGAGTGCTAGTGGGTATTGGCCTGTTAATTGGAGTATCACTATGTCTATATAAGAAATGTTGTGCATCAGGTAAGTAAAAGGACTGAAAACTGGGAGCCAGCCAAATGTAGTATTATTACCCCTGGTATTTGCATAAATAGTGATACATCATACTCACATACTCTCTAATACCCAGCCTGAAAACAACGATGCTGCAGCTTGCAGAATATACCCAGTCACATTTTTATCTGGTAAATGTACCAACGTGTTTCACATTCACATATACTACTTCCTCAGGCATTGGCCTTAGGTAGCAGTCTTTCCAACCTCTAAATGGGTTTATGTGGTTTTACGTGGTAACGCCAATGTTAGGATTGTCAAGCTGTTCCCATACCTATACTAGTACAAGCCGAGGCACTCAGGGTGAGATCTTAGCTGCAGTCGCAGAGACATTGGCACTCACTGACAGATGGGTTATATGATTCTCCTAGACCAGCGGTGAACAACCTGAAATCCTCCAGCTGTTACAGAACTACAATTCCCATCATGCCTAGACAACAAAAAGGTGTCTAAAAATGATAGAAATTGTAGTTGTGCAATAGCTGGAGGGGGAGCAGGTTGTGCACCGCTGTTAGAGCTATTGTGTTCTCATGTGCTCTTGAGTTTGCATTACGAATAATTCAAGTCCCGTTCATTCTTAAATTTTTTATTTTTTTTATTTTTACTTCCGACCATATTACACGGGGCAATGCTCGCTAGTCAAGCTGATATGACCTTGTCTAGTAGGGTTAGATATCAGCCATTAAACAAATTCTCGTTTGTCGGCTGATCACGTTATTCTGACCGGCTGAAAAATGATTGGCTACTGGACGCATTGGCTATTGGGAGATGTGCAGTCACCTGATTCCAGGAGAACATAAGCAATAAAATAAACACCACCTACTTAGCCTATTCCCATGATAAATAGAGCCATTGTTTCTTCAGGCCTGCAGGTTGGGTTTCCTGGGCAGGCACAATGATGTAATATCGTGGCGGCTAATGCTGACTTTCTGTAATGGTTACTCATAGGCTGGTAAACCTTGTGACTGGCAGAGCAGGGCGCTGACATTGACCTGCCCGCCATTGTATTTAAAGGGGTGGTGTTAGGAAGAATACTAGGACTATAGTGATGTATTATGTTAAAGTGTCGAGTTTTTTTTTTTTTTTTTTGCAGAAATCAATAGTACAGGAAATTTTAAGAAACTTTGTAATAGGGTTTATTAGGCAAATATTCCATTATCTGCATTTAATAAGACTTTCCCTGTGCCCCCCCCCCCCCCCCCTCCTCTCTCATTTTCTGCTCATTATGAGGAAATCTCGACTAGTTTACATCAGTCTGGCCCTGTGTAACCTATGGAGAGGGGAGGAGGGAGTTTAGTTGCCAGCAAAGAGCAGAGAACAAAATATTACACAGCGGGACCTGTGTGAAAGCCAGTATTCAGAGTTCAGAGAGGTCAGTGGTGACTTCAGAGGAGATAGCCTGGGGATGTAGCTGTAAATTAACTCTTTGTTCTGTTTTGGTGCCTCATCTCCCTCCACCCCTCCTCTCTCCATAGAGAACAATGAAGACAAGGGGGAGAGCTTCAAACTGCTTTTTCATGATAAAAATGATGCAGGGCGCTGTGCCAAAAACCTGGGGTGCCTGGTGCTAGCAATACCCCTGGATTTTACCCCAGCTGTTTTTTTGTTTTTGTTTTTTTTTATAAATGTGCCAACTTTTTTTGCTACCTTTTTACAGAAAGCTGCCCATGCCTTTTACCTACAGCCTTGTGCGTCAGAGCACTGACCGATCCCCAAGAACAGCTGTTCTCTGATTATTTAAAGTGATACTGTCACCCCCTTTCTGTATGAGGACTTCTCTGCACAGCTGTAAAGTTTAAATTCTGCAGTTTTCATACCTTACTTTATAATCAATTTCTTGGTGCTTGGTCCAGTGAAAAATGCTTTTTATCCTTGGTGGTTTGTGCAACCTGGGTGGGGCTTCACAGACACGGCACCACTTATCCCCGCCTACATAGGCTCAGTAGGCCCCGCCCCTCTGTGACACATCAACGCCTAGACCTAGAGGGGGTGGGGCCTAGACCTCAAGGCTGGCTCATTCTAATGGCCACTGAAGGGGTGAGGCCTAGACAGTGATGACGTTACAGAGGGCATGAGCATATGTGGGCGGGGCTAAGTGGTGCTTTGTCTGTGAAGCCCCGCCCAGGTGGCACAATCCACCTTTATCTATAATAAAGTACTTTATAATAAAGTAAGGTATAAAAACTGCAGAATTTAGGCATTACAGCTGGGTAGAGAGGTCCTCATATAGAAAAGGGGTGACAGGGTCACTTTAACTCCTTAAATGCCAGAGTTAATAGTGGAGCGGCTCTGTAGGAAACCTTTGGTTTACTGTTGTGTTGACTGTCGGTATTTTTCGTCCACAGCCTCCTTCAGCTGATATGACCTGCCTTCTATTTTATTTCCAGAAAAATGATTGGCTTACTTTTGAAATTCAGAGGTGGAAATCCTATCCAGAGGATTAATATCAAAGAAGCTTATTGGATCTTTCAGCTCTCCAAGACCTGAGTCAAGGTCACGCTGCATCAAAGCTCTCCCCACGTTTGCATGATTCCCCTCTGACCGGCAGATTTACTAACGCTAAGGGATTCATGCTTTGCACAGCTTGAAACCTATTTGCACGTTACTCAATGTTACAATTCTTGTAAAATTCATCAAGTTAAATATATTTTTTGCAAATACATTCATTCAGCAATTTCAGCCTCCTCCGGATTTATTCCCTTCCATTGTTGCCAGCTTGTTGTCTAGGTTACCAACCACTGCTCTGCTCTAAAAGCAGTGGTCTGGCTAGTGTGTATATATATTGCTATAACATCGCTGTGTAGAGATATAGAGGGAGATTTATCAAACATGGTGTAAAGTGAACCTGGCTCAGTTGCCCCTAGCAACCAATCAGATTCCACCTTTCATTTTCCAAAGAGTCTGTGAGGAATGAGAGGTGGAATCTGATTGGTTGCTAGGGGCAACTGAGCCAGGTTCACTTTACACCATGTCTGATAAATCTCCCCCATAGTGTACATACTGTATACTATATATACATCAGCCAGACGACTGGTGGTCGGTAACTGAGACAACAAGCTGCCAGCAATGGAAGGGAAAGAGCAACGTATTAGGAGAAGGAGGCATGTTTGCTAAGTGAATGTATTTACAGCAATATCTAACTTGCTGTGTTCTACAAGTTCAATAAGCTAAGATAGTAATACCACTTTAATTCCTTGTATTTCTTTGTTCTTTCCTTTTGCTTTTTCTGGCACTTGCTTGTGTGGAATCCTGGGAAAACTTGTATTTGTAAGGTTCAGGGTCATGTGTATAGAGTAAATATTACTGGCATGGTATCCGACCAGACTCGCTACCTGAGATTCCTGTGTAGGAGGTCATTTGTGGGCAATTCTCCATAGACAATTCTCTGTGTGCAGGTACATAATACATTATATATATATATATATATATATATATATATATATATATATATATGTACCTGCAATGTGAATGAGATTTTACGGAATCCTTCACACACTGGAAAATTTTTACAGCGTGTATTTAGACATTTACCTGCAATGCAGATTTTACACCCAGAACATGTGGACTTCTCCATTGATATCAGTGGTGAAGCCAAAATCCTCAACATATGCTGCAACTGCAGATTTTTAACATGTTGCATAAAAGAAAAAACTTTAAGAAATAGTTTGACTAAAATTACCTTATCCCCTATCCACAGGATAGAGCCCAAATGTTAGACTGTGAATGGTCCGAATCCTTGGCCCCCTCCAAGGTCCAGTGATTTGGGCCCGACTATTGTTTGGAATAGATTGTGGCTTGGCATCCATGCCAACGCTCCATTTTTTTTGCCGGAGATAATCAGATACAATACTCTGTTACCTTCTGCAGCTTCCATAAAAACTACACTTTGTGGCAGCATGCGTTCTGATTATTGCTCCATTCATTGTAAAGGAGTTGGGTGCCCAGTGGTTGGACACCCCGCCTGTTTGACACCTATCTTCCTGTTCTGTGGCTAAGGGTTAGGGTAAGTTAGAATATTCCTTTAATTTACATTCCTGCCTCAAAAAAAAAAAAAAATCTGTGCACTTTTGCAGCTGCAAATTTCCCACGGCTAAATACCTACAGCATTTCCATCTTGTCTGTACACAGTCTGCAAGCAGTTAACAAGAGGATTTTTATTTCTCTGCTATGACAGCTGTGTGGGTGAAACAACAAAAGATATCCGGCTTGTTTGAGTGGAGAAACCTCTAAGAAGGACCTGTCAGGCTGCGTATGCCGCCCTGTGTGAAGTCAGGGTAGTGACTGACACTGATGATACAGAAGGTGTAAATACGTCGGACCCCTGCCTCCCACAGGCGACAAATAACCTGCAAGTTCTTTAAAGCTACTGCTTATTATCAGCCTGTCTGCCACTACTGTATACCGCCTTCAGAGAGGACAGTGTATGCGGCTGACAGTTCCCTTTAAGTTGTGCAGTACTTTGGTCCACAACCAGTATAAGGAATCAGGACGGTGTGAGCTGTCATTACCATCCCAGAACCTGTTACTAAGAGAATATTACCAACCCTGGGTTTGCCAGTTTTATCTGTTTTTACTGATGGAGCTCTGCTAAGACCTCATTCAGATGACTGTTTTTATGGCTGCAACACTTTTAAATCTGGGATGGGGAACCTTCAGGCCTCCAGCTCTTGCAAAACTACAATTCCCATCATGCCTGGACAGCTAAAGCTTTGGCTGCCCAGGAATAGTGGGAATTGTAGTTTTGCAACAGATAGAAGGCCAAAGGTTTCCCATCCCTGCTATAAGTGAACAAAACCTTCATCACCATAGAACCCTATAATGGATGCAAAAATGTGGCTGCATTAAAGCAGTCTGAATGAGGCCTTAGAGGAATCACATGATCCGTGAAGCATGTATGCAGGACTAGGCTGGGTTCACATGTCTCATTCTCACTTATATCGGAAAAAAGCAGGAAAAGACCTCATGGGTGGAGTTTTATTGTCTCTCTCTCCTCCTCTCCCTCCTCCCATGAAGGATCTGAAAAATCCCTGAAATAAGTAATTGCATTGTTTTCCATAGATGCAGTGTTACATATAATATATTAATGTGCTTGGGCACCGTATGGCACTACACTAAGTGATACAAATCAGTCTGCCCCCTACTGGCAGCTTACAGATGGATCTGCTATGTCCATTAGACGTGCTGTGAACCCAGCCTTACTTCTAGTGTCCTGGGAAGGTGTGGTGGTTGGGGGTACCTGAGCCACTTCAGATGTCGGTAAATGCATATACTATTATAAACCCGTTTCTCGGATCTTTCTTCATTGTGGTGATGGAATTGTAATTCTTTATCCAATGTTCACGCTGTGCACCTTAGTAAATCTGCCCGATTATCTCCCTGGACCATATTCACCTCATTATATAACTAAAAAGCCAAGGTTGTCTCCGTCCATTAATCACAATGGGTATATTTGTTTTTATATGGTTTTATTTTGCTACACGTTTTTGATAACTTTGTTAATTTATTTAGTTAATTTTGCACTTATGCTATGCAATAACCTTTACATAGTCCGCCAGGTCTGTCTTGTAGTAATCCATAACTGTGTTGCACTCAGAAAATGCAGACAGAATTACCCGCTAAAGGGGTTGTCAGATTTATTCTTACTCATCCACAGGATAGAGGACAAGTATGAGATTGCGGGGGTCCGACCTCTCAGCCCTCTAGTGATCTCTAGAATGGTGCCTGACTTTTTTGGAGCCAACACTCCATTCATTCTCTATAAAAACCACTGGGCTACCTCCAGCTGCTCCATAGAGAATAAGTGGAGTAACAGATCAGGTGCCGACCTGTTGATCTGTTCAAACCAAAGGCATCAGGCCACTGTTCTAGAGATTCCTTGGGAGCCCAGGGGTCGGACTTCCTTGCGATCTCATACTCACAAGATAGGGAACAAATAATGAATCCAACAACCCCTTTGATACGTTTGTTTTTGCCATATTTGAAATCTTCCTTAAACAGCTTTAACACTCCCAATTTTAAGTTTTACCCATTTTGTGGCCATGTAAGGGGTTTTGAATGTTTGTAAAACAGCAATTGTATAGGATACGTCTCTGCATTATTCCTCTGTTAATCCTCCTGGAACTATGAACAACATAAACCTTGTTTTTCGTCCTTCGAAAGGGACCTGCACACTGTGCGCTGACTATGTCACACAGCATATGGGCAAACCCTATTGACACACAGAATGATAACGCCCACTTGTCAATTTATTCATTCATTTCCAGGAGGAGTGAGAAAATACAGTATCCTAAGCGCTGCTGTTACGTAAAGCACAGGTCACAAGACCCGACCGGTCCTCTTTAATATATTAATCAGAAGGAAGAGCAAATGTTTCATTTTTCCTCCGTACAGTGGTTGTCCGCTTTTAATTCAGTAAAAGTGGCCATTTTCCAATAGTGACATCCCGATGTGGCGGCTGCGTCTCTTGACGGTCACAACTTCTGTCAGTCAGGAGAGGCAACCGCAGATATGACAGGAGGGTCACTTTAACAGAGTATAGCCTAGATGTATAGTATATGCTTAAATGTAATTCTCACCGTTTCTCCGTAGGAGTGATATGAAGCTGTGGGGAAAATAAATAAATTAATAAAACAAACTAAACCGATTGGTAAGTAATTGTTATATCATTAACACAACTCTAGCACAGAACGAGAACATTTACAGCTTCTGTTACAGGAATCACCAGTGGTATGGACTAAGCAAGTCATGGCCGCCCTATGATCTGTCTGTGTCTATAGGATGTTGTATAACAGCCTGGGCATGAGGCCGAGGACAGAACCCAGACTGCTGTACACAGTGAATTATAATGAGTTTAAAGGAAAGCTATCTGTTCCCAATGCCGTTTTCCTGCAGCTTTAATGTAGTGCTCTGTACAGTAAGGCCATTTGGAGCATTGCCCTGCCTCCAGAGCACTGATCCGCCCCTGGATTAGCGCTCTTGGGACGGGGCATCACACCAAGCGGCCTTAGCGTACAGAGCACTACATTAAAGCTGTGGGGGATCGGCACTGAGGATGAAGGTAAAAGACATACCTTCATCCTCTGCTCCCCATCTTTTAGCAGGTTAGATTTCTCTAACCTGCTGATAGTTCCCCTTTAATGGGCTACTTTGGCTGTTTAAAATTTTAAAATTGCATAGAAAATATTAGACATCCTAACCTTAAAGGGGAACTATCAGCAGTTTAGATGAATCTAACCTGCTGATAGCCACCTATTGCGTATGGGGTGCTGAGGATGAAAGTATGTCTCTTACCTTCCTCCTCTGCACCGTTCCCGTACTGTAATCCTCAGCCCAGAGCAGCGTCAACAGCACGGGTACAGAGCGGAGGAGGAAGTTAAGAGACATACCATCACCCTCAGTGCCCTGTGCACATTTGGGGGCTATCAGCAGGTTAGATTCATCAATATACAGAGCAAGTTCCCATTCCCTGTGTTCTGTATATTATTGTTGCAGCCTGTCTGCTGTGAGTTAGCCGTCACAGTTTACGGGCTTCGGTGCTAACATGACAGCCGTCCAGAAAGACAGCTGTAATTTTTACATAGTGGGAACATAGCCATAAGGTGCAGATATATTGTCTGTAACTTTCCCGCCAGCCTTTGGGTCACATTGACAGCTGACCTTCCCGCTCTGTGCTTGAGGTCATCTCTACCATCCACTTCCTGTAGATATTTGGTGAAAACCGGCACATGTTCATATAATAACTGTTGTCAGACACCTGATGTCTCCTGTGAAAACAAAAGCATTGGAAATGTTAAAATGTATTAGGCCTGACCATATTCACCCCTGATATCTGCCTTTAGAAATATCAGGACATCGCTGCACACATAAGGCGGCCGTCCGCTTTGGCTAACCTTAATCTAATCCTTATAGTCACCACCAGCATGGCTGCTATATGTATTGTTGAATATTTGACAAAAGGAGGTGGGGTGGGTAACTTCTGGCAATTCCTTCCTCTTGTGCTATATTCAGTATCGCCCCTGTTGTGGAGACAACCCTATAGTATGTGGCATGACAGGGCAGGGAAGTTACAAACTATTGCAATACTTCTGCTGTTTAAAGGCGCCGTACACATTACATAAGTATTAGTAATTACCGTATAGGGGGAACCAATGTATTTTTACAATATGATATAAACTTATAATCAATATATATTTGTTTTCATGTTGCAGGTAGCAGGAAGGACACTTCAAGACACCTGGATATACTTTTACCTGAGCTATAACGTTTTTATAATGCGTGTTCATCCATGTCTCTTACTCTATATTTTGGATATGTTATATATTAAACATAAGAATTTGCTCCCTTGTATCATACCTTTATGTATTTTAACTTTTTATTTTGCTATTAAATGAAAAAATTAAGAAACATAACACAAAGCAGTGTGGTGTTACTTATTAGTGTCCCTTCTTGCACCCTTATAGGGGTTGGCCACTTTATAGTAAAATAGGTCAGTACAAAGTATTAGTAAGTGTAGTCACTGTATATACTGACAGCAGCTCCCCGTGTACCTCATAGAGCTAATATCAGACTCCCCTCCTCCAGACTGTGGTGTTCCTGTCCATAAAATGGCCAACATGGAGGAGCATGTGACCAGGCCCCACCCCCTGTGTCCTCCATAGACATATACAGGCTCAGTGGTGGACACTGGGGGGGCGGGGCATGGTCACATGCTCCTCCATGTCCACCATTTTATGGACAGGAACACCACAGAGCAGACGGCCAACCCCTTTAAGTGGTTATCCAGCATTAGAAAAACATGGCCACTTCCTTCCAGGGACAGCACTGCTTTTGTCTCCAGTTTCATTTTTTTTGCAGTTTAATTGCAAACCACACCTGAACTGGAGACAAGAGTGGTGCTGTCTCTGGAAGAAAGTGGCCATTTTTTTTTTTCTAATGCTGGGTAACTCCTTTTGGTTATGTTCCCACCAAGTAAAAATAAGGGCAGATAACGTGTTGTTGCAAAACAAGGGACGTTATTTGTTCTTACGATAAAAAAACAAAAACAAACATGAATAATAAAACACACATACTGTGAAGTGACACCACTCCTCTTGTGTGTCTTAGGCTAGGTTCACACTGCGTTTTCAGCATCCGTTTAACGGATCCGTTTTTTTTAACGTCCAGAAAAATAGGATCAGCAACGTTTTTTGGTCCGCCAAAAAAAAACGGAACCGTTTTTTTTTTTATAATGGAAGTCAATGGATGCACACAAATGAATCCGTTTTTTGCAATCCGTTTTTCATGCGTTTTTTTGCAAAAAACGGATGCGTTAAACGGATGCTGAAAACGCAGTGTGAACCTAGCCTTAGCAGTTCACCTTCTGGACTCTAGCAGCCAACAGTGACATTATAAAGCAGAGCTGTGCAGTGCATGTTGTGACGCAAGCCATGGGGTGAGCAGCATTTGACTTGATGGGAGAAATAAATCAGTAGTCAGATATTGCCTCATGTACCACGTGTAGGTCCCCTGGTTCACATGAGTCCCTACACTAACTCAATACTGTGTCAGTCAGCGACCGCCAACCCTGCAGAGCGAGCGCAAGCAGGGAAGGGAGGCCATGGAATGGCCCTGCAACCCCACTGTCACAGGACCAAACCCCAAGGGCCCCCCCAAAACCAGCCACCAAGCAACACAAGTGTGAACATGGTCTTGCTACTCACCACTGCACCGGAGGTAGAATGAGAAGAATAGGAGGTACTTGTCATGTGTGCACAGGTGTTTCCTGCTGATTGGGGACATGGGTCTTGCAAGGGGAGTTTGTATTGGTTTATTCTTTAGAGAGAAGCCTAGGAAAGAGCTATCAAAGGGCTTATTCCCACGCTCTGTGAAATACTGCAGGGGAAGCCATGCAGTGCGGGGAAAGACTCTACTGCAGTTCTCCCCATCCATTTTTTATGGAACACTGGAATAAGCCCGACATCTAAGAATAAAGAATGTGAAGCTGGGTATAGAATATGCAAAACTACCGTGTCAAAAATGAATTGATACGTAAATGTCTCCAATCAGACACCTTGGCGCACAATTACCCCCCACCCCCACCCTTTGGTTCATAAAAAAAATGATGCACTGTTAAAGGATACATGTGGTAATGTTCGGTTATGGTGTAGCAGTATTATTTTGTGTTCTCTTACAGTATGGTGCTGATGTACATGGGGGACGATATTTGTTTCTTGTCTAGTTTGTTTTTTGGTAGCTGAATAACTATTATTTAGAAGTATTAGTGGAAGAATGCAGTGAGACACCTGACAAGGCTTGAGAAGGGCCTCTAAGAAACAATGGTGTCCATGGGGGCAGGTGATGGCTCAGCAGGGGACGTGTCGTGCCGTTCTGTATGGAATGTGTAGAGACTGTTCAAGCAAGAGGAAGTGGTTAGAAAGTGGTACGGCCCTCGGGGGGAGCTGACTCCAAACATTCACATAAATTTTTAACTACACTGCAGCAGCTCTCCTAACTCCAGACAATGTGTCCGCCCCCCCCCCCCCAACATGGGACCATGCGGGCGAGCCTTGTGTAAGTAAGGTAGTGCAGACAGTACATTATGATGGGAGGGATTCTGGGACTGTAGCAGGGTCTTGCATAGTTTGTGTCATAGCGCCCATCCCATGAATGGTGTGTGCAGATACGGGGTATCAGTGTCAGGCTGTGTGTAGGTGGTGGATAATGGTAGAATTCACTGTATTGTCACTGTCTTAGGATATACATTAGGACACTACCAAGGATTTAGAGCTCAGGCATCTTACCTCCAAATCAAGATCTGGCTTTGGCTATCCTAGGCACGATGGGGGTTGTAGTTTTGCAGCAGCTGGAGGACGGCAGGTTTGTCTCTGTGTTTTAGAGAATCCACAGTACAATACCAAGGCTGAAACCTCTTCAGAGCCATCTCCAGAATGGAAGTTACCTCCGCTTTGGATCCTATAGTTCAGAGCTTTGGCTGGTTGTGACTTTACAGATCTTGGCCAGTATCCTGGAAGCCAGATCTGCCTACTACAATGGGAGTTCAAGGAGTTGTCCCACCTGGCCAATAATCAGTTCAGCAACGTTACGTCCCCCCGCTTACTTCCTGGCTTGAAAAAGATTGGGGGGGAATGGTGGATACAGCGGTGCTTCAGCTGTGTCTCCCACTGATGTTACACATGTCTGAGACAAGTCCTGGAGGACTGTGGAGGGAAGTAAAACTATACTTGCCCCTTCCTGAGGACCCGACCACCTGACTGTCAGAGAGTGGTGGTGAGAAACGCAGCAACGAGCAATGAACACTACAGGGACACGATTGGGCCAAACTTGAAAAAATAGAAACTTTACTAATGCAATCCGTTTATAAAATTGCTTTCTTTTACGTTCTCAAACGCCTAACAGAACTTTAGGTAATGAGAATGCCACTATATAAACAAGGGGAATATCCCTTATAAAGGAAGGACGGATCAGTCTCTGTAATACCTGGGCAATACACAGATCTGTCCCCAGGTAGAGCCAGGCTTGGGTTGGCGCTGTGGGCCCTATTACACCAAGTTTATCTGACAGATTTTTTTTAAGCCAAAGCCAGGAATGGATTTGAAAAGAGGAGAAATCTCAGTCTTTCCTTTATTACCTGTTCTCTGTTTATAGTACATTCCTGGCTTTGGCTAAAAAAAAATTGTCAGATAATCTGTTGGTGTAATAGGACCCTGACACAGAAGGCAGGACTGGGGGAATACAGAAGGTGGTGTATCTTGGGGGCAGACATATCTGTGCACTAGAGGGTCTGGGCCCACCTCCAACACACCAGAAGACATACAACACTGTATTTATAAAATGGCAAAGATATCGGGAACTGGCAGCGGATTGACAAAAGGACCCGACTAGCAGAATCAGCGCTGCAGCACTTATAAGATCATATGAAAAACTTAATATAGGCATTGAAGTGGTATAGCTGTCCGGACTATCCCCAATAGTGGTAAAGAGCTGTTAAAGCTGAAGAACCCAACTTGATCTCCTTGGGTAATCTTAAAGGTTTAGCTAATCCTGGTTGTTCCAGCCCTGAGTTCTTGGATCTCCATGATCTCTTCTGGCACGAGGCAGTATTCTCTAAACTGCGAGTACAGGTTTCTTCTATCAAGTATTAAGGTCACCCTGACAGAGTTCTGCCCTGCCTAGACAGGTCCTCCTTGTAACTCCCTATCTACTTTACAAAGTATTCTATCTAAAAGCTTACTAAAGAGACTGTCCTTATTCAAAACTATCCCCCAAGTATTTAAAGGGGAAATGGCCATCACACTTAAGTGCAAACCGCTAAACTTTTGCAAAGTATTAAACTGTACTGTCACTTTAAGAAATTTTCCAGTAAAGCTTTCAAGTAGTTATGTTTATCCTGGACTCTGTGGTGCCTCTGTACTGCATCATACACTACAGGGACTACACCTACAATTTGGTACCCAGGGAGTGTGTTCACCACTCACACCCCATGATAAATGTTGCAACACCTGCCCTTGCAAGATTCAGCTAGAAACCCCCAATCACCACAACAGAGATATTACATATACAGGCGTATACAGCCACGTATCCCATCTAATCACGTATAAGTGTTTATTCTCGGCTCAGCCCTATACATTATGTATGACCCTTCTTGTGTATTATGTGTGTGAAAGAAACAAAGCACAAGCACAGGAATCCTCATATACAGCCGCATGATCCCGGGACTTATACTCCGTAAATTAGCATAATGGACAAATATGAGGCAATATGATCAGCCTGCACAGTGTTTTGTTCATATAGTCATTGACACTGATGAAACAACAGACAATCACCAGGCTATAAGAACAAGGTAAATTGTCAGCATCTTAATCAGTTCTCATTTGTGTTTGGAAACCCTTATATAAGGTGACATAAAAATATAGACGCCAACTACGTGTCATCTATTGTGTCCATTATTTCTTCCTTTGTTCTGCCGACCTCAATAAAGAAAATAGACTGGGGCAGATTTACTAAAACTGTTTATTACTTGCAACTGAAACAGCGCCCCCATGTGGTCACCAATGTGTATGCGGCATTGCAGAAAGTAGAAGTCCTTCCTTTATATTTTCCTGTCCTTTTTAATCCATGCTTAAAGGGGTTATCCAGTGCTACAAACACATGGCCACTTTTCCCTCTCTCTTGTCTCCAGTTTAGGTGTTTGCAATTAAGCTCCATTTACTTCAATGGAACTGAGTTTCAAACCCCACTCAATCTGAAGACAAGAGTGGGCCAAAAGTGGCCATGTTATTGTAGCGCTGGATAACCCCTTTAATTGCAAACCCCACCTGAACTGGAGACAAGAGTGGGGCAAAAGTGGCCATGTTTTTGTAGCGCTGGATAACCCCTTTAAGCTCCATTTACTTCAATGGAACAGAGTTTCAAACCCCACCCAATCTGGAGACAAGAGTGGGGCAAAAGTGGCCATGTTTTTGTAGCATTGGATAACCCCTTTAAGGCATTTTTTAATAACTGTTACCTCTCCTGCCTGCCACCCGACCTCCTCATACACAAGAATGTTCGGCATGGCTGAGTGTTCCTATGTTCTCTGTGGGTAGATGTAAGCCGCAGCGAGAGCTTTACTGAAACGAAGGGGTCGGCTGTGATTTTCCATTACACCCGACTCCTATTACCAGCGACATCATCTGCCAGTGGTTGTTCGGGAGATCCCCATACACCTTAGATTGAAAGCCAAGCAGTCTAAAGTCTAAGGTGTTGGCTCAGAATACTGCAGTCAGAGCCTTTCTATAAAGGAGTAGTGCATGTGATGACAGCCTTAGTCTAATTCTATCACCTAAGGGGTACAATCGAGTGGAGTCAGAAAGTTATATATAGTTATAAATTATTTCTATTTTATAAAATTCAAGTCTTCCACTACTTATCAGCTGCTGTATGTCCTGCAGGAAGCAGTGTAGTCTTTCCAATCTGACACTCTGCTGCCACCTCTGTCCATGTCAGGAACTGTCCAGACAAGTAGCAAATCCCCATAGAAAACCTCTCCTGCTCTGGACAGTTCCTGACATGGACAGAGGTGGCAGCAGAGAGCACTGTGTCACTGTATACACTTCAAGTCCTAGTTCAGGAGTGTCAAGGTGGAGGGAGATGAGGCACCAAAACAGGACAACAAAGAGTTAATTTACAGCTACATCACCGGGCTATCTCCTCTGACGTCATAACTGACCTCTCTGACCTCTTTGTTCTCTGCTGTCTGCTGGCGCTACACACACAGCTTAAACCCAGCAAGGAACAAACCAGCTATACGATGGCTCCTTTCCCTGTTCTAGCTGTTCTGATACGTCTTATCAAACTATGTGTATCTATGCAGCTATCCCCCCTGACTTTCTGACTTTGAAATTCATTGTTATGTTTTATCAAAGGTCTCAATCCAAATATACTCTGCAAGCAGCGCCATTGTTGAGATTGTTTTCCAGATGTGCTTAAAAGTGTACTAGTTTTGGGGGAGACTTTGGCTGCAGTCACAGAGATATTGGCACTCATACTTCTGAAGGTGTTGTGTCTTGTATACAACGCAACCAGGGAGCGAACCAACTTGGCAATTACTGTGCCTCCTGCTGGGTTATATTGCACATATACGCACTCTGGCTTTCTTAGGGTCCTATTACATGGGCCGATAACGGCCCGACCATTTTGGTAAACAAGTGCCTATCTGCTAGATTGGCGCTCGTTTACTGGACTTATTAGACGCCCGATAATTGGGAAGTAAGGGCTGCATGGACATTGTTACTGCTGCTACCTGCTACCTTACCTCTTCTTGCTCCTGGTCTTCTCTCCTGTGCTCAGCAGTTTCCCGGTCCCGGCAGCAGTCAGCTGACAGGCCGCTCAGCCAATGACGGGCCGTGGCGGGGGAGGTAAGGTATCAGGTGTTTGGCCAATTGTCAGCTGTCGGCTGCTCATCACTATTACACGTAGCGGTGCATGGTCGGCGCCTGGCGATTTTAGATCCAAACCTAAACCAATGATCAGCCGATTAATGCTCCATGTAGGGTTTTTTTCTTCTTTAATGGCGCTGAGCTTCAGTACTGCACATAAAATGAGGACAAGAGTGGTGCTGTTTCTGAAAGGAAGCAGCCATGTTTTTCTAAGCCGGGATAACACTATTACTTTATTTTCCATAAAATTTAATTTTTCAGTATCATTTTAAAAAGCCTGTGTTGTGCTGTTCCCCCTTACTCCTCCTAGAAATGTGTGATGTATTGAAAAATGGGTCTTATTCTTCTCGTAATGGTGCACAACCTGCTGCCTTCCAGCTGTTTCAGAACTACAATTCCCATCCTGCCTGAACCATAAAAGGATGTCCGGACATGATAGGAATTAAAGGGGTACTCCAGCGAAAATCTTTTTTCTTTCAAATTAACTGGTTTCAGAAAGTTATATAGATTTGTAATTTACTTCTATTAAAAAAGCTCAACTCTTCCCATACTTATCAGCTGCTGTATGTCTTGCAGGAAATGTTGTTTTATTTTCAGTCTGACACAGTACTCTCTGCTGACATCTCTGTCCATGTCAGGAACTGTCCAGAGCAGGAGAGGTTTTCTATGGGGATTCATAGAAAACCGAGACAGAGTACCCACCACCACAGGGTTACAGGGAAGAGCCGCATACCAGTAATCCCGGAGCGTCAAAAATGGCACTCATTACAGTATGCAGCGTCTATACAGATAGCTGCTTACAGTCTAGCACCCAAGGGGTTAAGTGAGTATGCATTGCATCCCCACTTAACCCCCTGGGAGCTAGACTGATCTTGTACTGCACCCATACCAGCAAGGAAGGGGATTAAGTAATGGGGGTTCATACTCACCACAGACCTCTTCTTTCTTCACCAGAGCCTGCTCACTAAGCTTCATGTGTTACACTATATATATATATATATATATATATATATATATATATATATTTATTTATTTTGCTAGACATTTATCAAAATTTTTGTTAATTTATTTAGTTAATTTTACGCTTATGCCATGCAATAACCTTTGTATAGTCTGTCAGGTCTGTCTTGTAGTAATCCATAACTCGGTCGCACCTAGAGAATACAGACAGAATTACCCGCTAAGGAGGTTGTCAGACTCATTCTTACTCGTCCCCTATCCACAGGATGAGATTGCGGGGCCCGACCTCTCAGCCTCCTGGGGATCTCTAGAGCGGTGCCCAACTCTTCATTCATTCTCTATAAAACCACTTGGCCGCTACATGGAGCCACTCGGCTACCTCCAGATGCTCCATAGAGAATAGATGAAATGGCGGATCATGCGCCGACCTGCAGCTCTGTTCGAAACAAAGGATTAGGGCGGTGATCTAGAGATCCCCTGGGATCTCATACTCACAAGATAGGGGACAAGTTAGAATCAATTCAGCAACCCCTTTAATACATACAAGTTGTAGGAAATTTTCCTGGTATGGCTTTTACACTCCCAATTTCGATAGTTTCACCCATTTTTGGGCATTTTATGGGTTTTGAATACTTGTAAAACAGCAATGTTATAGGACATGTCTCTGCATTACCCTCTGTTATAGGATATGCCTGTGCATTACCCCTCTGTTATAGGATATGCCTGTGCATTACCCCTCTGTTATAGGATATGCCTCTGCATTACCCCTCTGTTATAGGACATGCCTCTGCATTACCCCTCTGTTATAGGATATGCCTGTGCATTACCCCTCTGTTATAGGATATGCCTCTGCATTACCCCTCTGTTATAGGATATGCCTCTGCATTACCCCTCTGTTATAGGACATGCCTCTGCATTACCCCTCTGTTATAGGATATGCCTGTGCATTACCCCTCTGTTATAGGATATGCCTGTGCATTACCCTCTGTTATAGGATATGCCTCTGCATTACCCCTCTGTTATAGGATATGCCTGTGCATTACCCCTCTGTTATAGGATATGCCTGTGCATTACCCTCTGTTATAGGATATGCCTCTGCATTACCCCTCTGTTATAGGATATGCCTCTGCATTACCCCTCTGTTATAGGATATGCCTCTGCATTACCCCTCTGTTATAGGATATGCCTCTGCATTACCCCTCTGTTATAGGATATGCCTGTGCATTACCCCTCTGTTATAGGATATGCCTGTGCATTACCCTCTGTTATAGGATATGCCTCTGCATTACCCCTCTGTTATAGGATATGCCTCTGCATTACCCCTCTGTTATAGGATATGCCTCTGCATTACCCCTCTGTTATAGGATATGCCTCTGCATTACCCCTCTGTTATAGGATATGCCTCTGCATTACCCCTCTGTTATAGGATATGCCTCTGCATTACCCCTCTGTTATAGGATATGCCTGTGCATTACCCCTCTGTTATAGGATATGCCTCTGCATTACCCCTCTGTTATAGGATATGCCTGTGCATTACCCCTCTGTTATAGGATATGCCTCTGCATTACCCCTCTGTTATAGGATATGCCTCTGCATTACCTCTCTGTTAATCCTCCTGGAACTATGGATAACACCCACTTGTCAATTTATTCATCCGTTTCCAGGAGGAGCTACCAAAAAAAAGGCAAAATTGAGTGGTTGTCATCTTTTTTTGTTGTTGCGTAAAAGCGGCCATTTTCCAATAGTGACATCCCGATGTGGCGGCTGCGTCTTTGACGGTCACAATTTCTGTCAGGAGACACAACCGCAGATATGACAGGAGGGTCACTTTAACAGAATATAGTCTAGATAGATAGAATATAGTATTTGCTTAAATGTAATTCTCACCGTTTCTCCATAGGAGTGATATGAAGCTGTGGGGAAAAAAACATCAATAAATCAAACAAAACCAATTGGTAAGTCATTTTTATGTCATTAACACAACTCTAGCACAGCACAGAACCAGAACATTTACAGCTTTTGTTACAAGAATTACCAGTGGTATGGACTAAGGAAGTGATTGCCGCCCTGCGACTAGAGATGAGCGAACCTGCCGACGTTCGGGTTCGTATGAACCTGAACTCTTGGCTTCTGACTGCCGCTGTCTGACCACTCCGTGGAGAGGGTGGATACAGCCGGAGGACCGCCTGGAGCACTGGGATACAGCCATAGCCATAGGCTGTATCCCAGTTTTCCAGGCGGTCCTCCGGCTGTATCCACCTTCTCCACGGAGCGGGCAGACTGCGACCTGTCTGCGTCTATAGAATGTTGTATAACAGCCTGGGCATGAGGGCTGAGGACAGAGCCCAGACTGCTGTACACAGTGAATTATAATGGGTTTACATGGGGTACTTCGGCCTTTTAAATTTTTTGCCATATTGCTAGGCTGCATAGAAAATATTCATACCTAACCATGCTCCCCTGGGGTCCTCCTGCTGCTTCTTCAGGTTTCCCGCTGAAAGCTCTCACTGCTATTCCCAGATGGATTCATCACAGCAGTGGCAGACCGCTCGGCCAATGACTGAAATGGTACAGCTTAGCCAGTGATTGGCTGAGCAAGTTATGACTAGAGGTGATCAAACCTGATTCCCGCAGTCTTCCCGTTCCGTGGAGAAGGCAGGACTTGGGCTGTCTCCACCTTCCCCATGTAACGGGAGGGCTGCAGGAGTCAAATACCGATGGTTCGAGTTCGTACCAACCTGAACATCAACGCTGTTCGATCATCTCTAGTTATGACCTGCTGAGACAAATCCGCAGCTCAGACCAGGAAGCGGAGGCCGGACAGGAGAACGGGGCGTCGAGATCCGGGAACCAGCGCTCCAACCTGGGAGGTAAGTGTACTGCGGCCTCTACTTCCACCCCTTCCCCGGCCATATCCTAAAAAGAACCTCTGCCCAGAGTACCCCTTTAAACCCTGGGCAGTGTATGTTGTGAAGCAAGCCCTGTGGTGAGATCCAATGCTGTAAGCTCCTATGGTCTTCTGCTGTTTCTATGGGGCTCCCTAGCTCCCCCCCCCCCCCCCCATAGCTTTCTATAGGCGGCTTGTAACAGTTTCTTTAGAGAAAGTGAAAGTCCTTCTTTACTTTGTTGTATAGTTTCTCCATAGTGATGGAGAGTTATGAAGCCGGGGGAGGGGTTGTCTGTAATGACAGCTACACTTAGTGTTATTTTCTATGTTTGTTCTTCCTTACACTGTCATGCGGCCGCTATTTTCCTGTCACGCCTGAAGGGAGAAATAATACAGAACCTGCTATATGTAAACCGGGGGGGATCACTGCACTATTCTGCTCTTCTCTGCAAGGTGGGATTAAACCACAAAATACTGATATATACTTGGGGGCTCAGGGGGCAACATGGGGAGGTTGGGTTCATTTGCCCCTTGGTGGGCCGGTCTGAGCCCGGTCTGAACCTAGAGGAAAAGCTGCTTTATCCATTGGTGCTTGTAAGTCATCAGACGGCATGGCTTGGGTTACTGTGGTGGAAATACATGTCTGTATGTGGTATAAACTGCCGGAGAATGGAATAAGCTGCTGCCAGACACCTCCAGGGGGAACAGAGGATTGTGTATGTCGAAGAATCTAAAGGGCCTATTACACGGAGCGATTATCTGCTGGATCAGGCCGATATAACTTTCCATGTAATAGACACAGCGATCAGCCAGTGAGGGAGCAAACTCTTGCTCCTCATCTGATCATTTAAAAATATCCTCGGCCACACATAGCTCCATGTTATCGGGGATGACAGCTGACAGCTTATTGGTGCAATGGCTTCATGGACCCCGCGAACCCTGCACTGCCTGCATGGTTATCGAGCCATCTAATAGGATCAGTAAGCATGCACTGATCTACAGAGCTCGCTTACCCTGCGTGATGGGACATCTAATACGCCCGTCACTTGCCTGATACCCCTATATATATCAACACTGTCAGGTTTGTCTGACCCTAATCTGGTGTGCTCGGTCTTTGTACTGTAACCTGAATATGCAAATAAGGGGAAAACACTGTAGAGAAACTGAAAGTTGTATGATCTCCGCATCAAGTGTCTCCATGACAAAATGATGTGTTGTGACTGCTTATATTCTTACTGTAACAATAGAGAGACTATAGATGGATGTAAACACGAAAACAATAGATTTTCGCATGAAAGCCTGTTGGATATTTGAAAAACGGCCATAGAAATAATGACTCTCTCTTCTCCATGGTAAGTTACGCAGCCACAATTACACATCACAACCAACCAGACTACTGAGGGCCTCACTATTCACAGAGAAAGGGCTCACTGTGACGGTGTGACCACATTCAGACACATGGCGTGCGGCTCTTGTTTCTCCTCGATTTTTTTTTTGTCAGCCTTCTTTTCTGTAACCTTTGTGTAATAGATGTTTTTTATGTTCTGAAAGATGTAGCTTTATCTGTCTGTCTGTCTGTCATATATATGCTTTGCCATGTTCTTCATTAGGCAGATGACCTTCACTGGAGGATGATGAACATCGGCTCCTTTCATAACTCCATTGCAATGCACGATACACATTTTCACTTGTCAGCAATCAGGTTTTTGATTCCTTTTGCTCTACACTAGACTAGCGATAATAATAATTTGTGTAGGACAAACTAATTCCACAACACTTTACACAGTTTATCAATTTTGTCCCCTGTCCCCATTACGGCTTACAACCTGAGTTGACCTAACTGCATGTTTTGAGGGGAAAACCATAGAACTTGGAGGAAACTTATGCAACCATAGAACCTGGAGGAAACATCCAAACTCTTTGCAGATGTTGCCCTTGATGGGATTTGAACCCAGGACCCCAGCACTGCAATGCTAACCACTGAACCACTTGTTTTTGGTTTAGCAAATCTACAGTATTAAGAAAGAGCTTGGCAGTCAACTGCCTTTAAACTCTGTGCCGCTGCTCTCCAGGTGCCTGGAAAAGCTGAATCCAGTCCTGGGAAACTGGGAGAAGTTCCCCAGGACTGGATCCAGCTTTTCCAGGCACCTGGAGTGAGACGCAAAGAGTTCAAAGCCAGCCAGCCGATAAGCCGACTACTGAGTTAACAAAGCGCATTGCTTTGTTAATACTGTAAATTCGCTCATCTGTACTCCACACCAGTAATTTAATTTGGAATTGACCGCTGGACCATACATACAGCCACGGCGCACGACTCACAAAATAACTCCAACGACCTCAGGAGTGTCTTTCTTGAGCGTTTATTCACACTAGGCCTAAAAATGAGCGACACGTTTCGGTGTTGGACTGACACCTTTGTTGTGTCTAAGAATTGCACCTAAGAAACAACACCACCAGGTTAGTTTGGACATCTTTAAGCAATTTTCCCACTGACATTGTTTATGCTACACTATATTAGTTCCCCTCTTTGTCCATATATGTTGTTCCTCTGCCTTACACCAGTAATTTAACGATACGGGGGGACAGTTGTCAAGGACGTGCCCGCATCAGAACACTCCACAGCACAGTCTGGAGCCGCTCGCTTCATTGTGTGACCTGACAGAGCTTTCTGCGACCGCAGAAAACTGACATGTCAGTTATTTGCAGGTCCTCATGGGATCCCGGCCGGAGCGTATACGACGTAGTGTGAACATAGCCTAAGGGTCCTATTCCACCGGACGATTATCGTTCGCATAATCGTTAACGATTAACGATCTCAAACGACCGCTATTGCGAAAGACCTGAAAATGTTCACTCATTTCCATGGAACGATAATCGTTACTTATGATCGTATTTGCGATCGTTTTTTCTTCGCTATTTCTTCGCCATTGCTTTCGAACCTACTGCGAACGACCGAACGACGTCTTATTCAATGCGGACGATTTGCAAACGTTTTGCGAACGAGCAACGATAAAAATAGGTCCAGGTCTTATAAAGCGATCAACGATTTCTCGTTCGGTCGTTAATCGTTAACTGCATTTCAACTGAACGATTATCGTTTAGATTCAAACGATTTAACGATAATCTGACCGATAATTGTCCGGTGGAATAGGGCCCTAAGAATGGAGTGAGAGCACTGATTATGTAAGGCGGACACTCAGTTTAATTATCCCACTAAATTGGGAAACTCAATAGGAGTGTACAGTGCCCAGTGAGTGAACTGTGTCTGGATATGGACTGTATCTCCACTGGTCCCAGTGAGTCCTATAGACGCCCAGTTAGTTGGTAAACTGGACACTTGGTTGGCAGCTACAATAATAATAAATGTATATTGCAAACTTGCTTTATATCACATCTACTATTGATTTAGATTTTGAAAGGACAGTGACACTTTAAGCTTAAAATAAACCACTATTACCTTGTCACGTCCGCAGCGGCGTCCCGTGCTCCGGGCCGCCGCCGCGACCTCTCCATGCAGCTGCCGGGGTCCATGTGCAGGGACCCGGCGCTGCTACGAGTTCGGCCCCGGGGGGCGCCTTACCTCGCCCCGCTCCTGTCACCCGCTGTGCCGGCCTCCTAGGGCGCGCGCGCGCCGGCTGTCTCAGATTTAAAGGGCCAGTCCGCCCCTAATTGGAAGTTGCACTAATCACTTCCTATAAATTCCAGCCCTGCCCCACTACAGGTGTTGGAGCCTCTACATGCTTCCCATAGCGTTTGGCCCAGCTCCCTGTTGTTCCTGATTCCTGTCCGCTACCTGGTCCCTAGTCCTTGTTCCTGGTTCCTGCTCCTCTGTTACACTATTGCTCCTGTGTTCAGCCTGTCACCTGCGGTTACGCCTAGACATCTGCCAGCACCATCTACTGCCTACTACTCCTGCCACGCCTCGCCTGCTGTCACTAGCAACCAAGCCAGGGGTAGCGACCTGGGGGTCACCTGCCGCAGCAAGTCCATCCCGCCTTGCGGCGGGCTCTGGTGAAAACCAGCAGCCCCTTAGACTCCGCTCCCTGGTGAGGTTAGTGCCATCGCTAGTGACGGTCCAGTGGATCCACTACTCCAGGCGTTACAGTAGGCTCCAACCATGGATCCCGGCGAGGTGCCTGATATCCGTGACGTAGCCCGAGTGGTTGCCCAACAGGCGCAACAAATCCAGCAACAGTCGCAGCAGATCCAGCAACTCACTGCCGCCTTACAGCAGCATACTACAGCCCAGCGCACACCACCTCCTTCTGCTTCTTCATCACTTCGACTGGCTCTCCCAAGCAAATACGCTGGTGACTCCAAGTTGTGCAGTGGATTCCTGACTCAATGCACCATGCATATTGAACTCTTAAGTAGTCAGTTTTCCACCGAGCGCTCTAAAGTGGCTTTCATCATCAGCCTATTGGAGGGTAGAGCTCTGGCTTGGGCCACGCCGCTGTGGGACCGAGATGACCCTGCTGCTGCCAATCTCCGAACCTTCCTGGCCGAGTTTCGCTCCGTCTTTGAGGAACCTGCCCGTGCCTCTTCAGCTGAGACTGCTCTCCTCAACCTCTCTCAAGGGAGCTCCTCTGTTGGTGACTACGCCATCCAGTTCCGCACCCTGGCGGCAGAATTAGACTGGAATGAGGCCGCTCTAATAGCCACCTTCAAGAAGGGCCTGTCCAGTCGGGTGAGAGACGTACTTTCCGCCCGAGACCTACCTACCTCCCTGAACGAACTCATCCTACTGGCCACCAGGGTCGATACTTGTTTTTCTGAGAGAGAGGAGGAGGTCTGGCATGAACGGCGACTAAGCCTGTCCCGTCGCCATCACAAGCTGGCGCCGGTCTTCCGGAATCTTGACGTTCCGGTGTCCCAGTCGACTCCTGAGATTCCTATGCAGGTGGAACGGGCTCACCTGTCGCCTGATGAAAGAATTCGTCGTCTGGAGCTGAATCTCTGCCTCTACTGCGGTGGTTCGGATCTCTTTCGGCTGAGATGTCCCCAACGTCCTCAAGCGTCCGGGAAACGCCAGCACCTAGGTCCGGTGGGAGAGGTCTCCCTAAGTGTGAATGCCACCTCTCCAAGGTTGTCTGTGCCAGTCTCCATCCAGACACCCTCAGGACAAACTCACCAGACTACTGCCTTTTCTCGATTCTGGGTCAGCAGGCAGTTTTATTGCAGCTACATTGGTCCAAAGTTGGCGGCTACCCGTGACCCAACTAGCCAGACCCCTGACTATCTCCTCGGTCACGGGCGAGATTCTTACCGACCATGTGCACTACCAGACCGCACCTCTAGTACTCCAGGTGGGCACTTCACATCAGGAAAAGATCTCCTTCTAAGTCCTGCCCCATTCTTCTCCCGCCATCCTCCTGGGACTCCCTTGGCTGCGATTACATGCCCCTAAGCTGGACTGGAGAACCGGGAAGATTCTTAGTTGGGGTCAGGACTGTTCCAACCAGTGTCTGAGGTCACCTCAGCCCAAGTACTCTATGTTTTCACCCGACCCCGCCAAGCCTCTATCCGGCCTACCGGCGGAATACCAAGACTTGCCTGATGCCTTCTGTGCCACGGAGGCGGACTCTCTACCACCTCATCGGGCGTACGATTGTCCCATAGACCTCCTTCCTGGAACTTCTCCTCCACAAGGTCGGGTGTACCCTCTCTCAGTACCCGAGACTGAGGCCATGTCCTCTTACATTCCGGGAGAACTTACAGAAGGGTTTCATCCGCAAATCCACATCCCCTCGCCACATAGGGATGGACTTCATCACTGATTTGCCTCCATCTGCAGGCAAGAAAGAGGGGGAGGCCAAAGGGCGGAGGTACTGTCACGGCCGCGGCGGCGTCCCATGCTCCGGGCCGCCGCCGCCGCGACCTCTCCATGTAGCTGCCGGGGTCCATGTGCAGGGACCCGGCGCTGCTACGAGTTCGGCCCCGGGGGGCTCCTTACCTCGCCCCGCTCCTGTCACCCGCTGTGCCGGCCGGCGCGCGCGTCCCCGCTTCCTAGGGCGCACGCGCGCCGGCTGTCTCAGATTTAAAGGGCCAGTCCGCCCCTAATTGGAAGTTGCACTAATCACTTCCTATAAATTCCAGCCCTGCCCCAGTATAGGTGTTGGAGCCTCTACATGCTTCCCATAGCGTTTGGCCCAGCTCCCTGTTGTTCCTGGTTCCTGTTCGCTACCTGGTCCCTAGTCCTTGTTCCTGATTCCTGTCCGCTACCTGGTCCCTAGTCCTTGTTCCTGGTTCCTGCTCCTCTGTTACACTATTGCTCCTGTGTTCAGCCTGTCACCTGCGGTTACGCCTACAGGCCTCTGCCAGCACCATCTCCTGCCTACTGCTCCTGCCACGCCTCGCCTGCCATCACTAGCAACCAAGCCAGGGGTAGCGACCCGGGGGTCGCCTGCCGCAGCAAGTCCATCCCGCCTTGCGGCGGGCTCTGGTGAAAACCAGCGGCCCCTTAGACTCCGCTCCCTGGTGAGGTTAGTGCCATCGCTAGTGACGGTCCAGTGGATCCACTACTCCAGGCGTTACATACCTTTATCTCATTTGTGGTTTGTGGATTTTTGCGACAGTGTCAATCTATTTGAGTACTTACTTTTTTCTGTTTTTTTGGTTGCATCATTTATTAATTAATTAATGTCACTTTTCATTGTAATCCTGTCTGTGATGAGAATAAGTAGATGGCTAAGAAATAATCTTTAGAGAACAAAAAGTTTCATCTTATTATTAGGCTTAGTGGCCAGATTAGAACAACATAATAGGAAATAAAAAAAAAAACTCCCCCAAAATTCTTAAAGAGTATGTTTATTATGAATTGGGGGTGGGGGTCAATCTTTCAGGATTTGCATACTCCTTATTCCGGTTTTAAAATTTAACTATAATCTTTCACTGGCAGCAGTATACACTGTTAATATCCTGCTCCGCGCTTCCTGTGCAGGCAGAGACGGAATTGTTCTGGCATCACCATTAAATGCATTGTATACAACATCGCTGCCGCTAAGGGAGCGCGGAGGCAGGGTTTTGACAGTGTACGCCGCTCTGCTCCCTTACGAGATTTACCAAAGGCGCATCTGGCGAGTTTACACCTGCTCCTCAGCAAATGGAGATTTCTGCCATGATTTCTGCCTGCTAGCGGTGTAAATCATAATAAATCCTCCTCTTTACCTTGCAATGCCCCCTGCCTGCCCATCAAGAAAGTGGGGGCTTACACTGTGGTAAAGGCGCTGAACACTGTTTGCACAAAAATCTGCGCCTTTTCCCCGGCGGACACTTTGGGGCACAATCTTACTCCCCCCGCCATTTGGTCCTTTTTTGAAACACAGAGGGGGAGATTTATCAAACATGGTGTAAAGTAAAACTGGCTCAGTTGCCCCTAGAAACCAATCAGATTCCACCTTTCATTCCTCACAGATCCTTTGTAAAATGAAAGGTGGAATCTGATTGGTTGCTAAGGGCAACTAAGCCAATTCTACCTTACACCATGTTTGATAAATCTCCCCCAGAAAGTTCCTTTTTTTCCAGCAATAATGATGCACTGTGAATGGATACAGTACATACGATAATGTTCGGTTATGGTGTATCGATACTATTTTGTGTTCACTTACAGTATGGTGGTGATGTACATGGGGGATGATATTTTTTTCCTGTATAGTAGTTTTTTGGAAGCTGAATAACAATTATTTAGACGTATTAGTGGAATAATGCAGTGAGACACCTGACAAGGCTTGAGGAGGGCCTGGGGGCAGGTGATGGCTCAGCAGGGGACGTGTCATACCGTTCTGTATGGAATGTATAGAGGAAGTGGTTAGAAACTAAGTGGTACAGGCCTCGGGGAGGAGCTGACTCCAAACATTCACATAAATAGTGACCCATCACCACACTTCAGCAGCTCTCCTAGCTTCAGTATCACCATGAAGCCCTATCTGGCAGGTAAGTATTACACATGTAATGACTCCGCCGCTGTGTGTGATCCTCATATTGGAGGTGACCGCGTGTGACTCAGGGGACGGGTGGTGGTCTTGTCTGCTGGAAGATGACTGTAATCTACTTACTGTAGTCATGCTGTCATTCACCAATACCTGATTAGAAAATCTGTAACAGTTCAGCTATATGGACACTTCAACTCCTAGCATGTCCTGAAAGCCTGGATGCTGGGAGTAGTAGTTGTACCATGTCTGATGCTCCAAAACTCCTAGACTTAGGCACCATAGGAGTCCTTAGTGTGAGAGGCAAGTATTGTGTCACAAATTATATTTATGTGTAAAAGTATTCTGAACAACCGTCCAGTATCCACTGTAGCTTTAATCCTTCCTATCCTAGATAGATATTTCTGCCATTGTGTTTGACCCCTGACTGCCTTCTAACTCCATCTCTGCCTGTTCATTGATACCTCACGCCTCTTCTATGTTTGACCTGTGAAAGTGTGCTGCCCATCCTAACCGGTACTGCCTGTCTCTGACAATACCTGAAAGCTGCTGCCCATGGCTATGGCCTGTTACTGAAGCTGCCTCAGCTTGACCCTATGGTGTCTCTTGGTCCTCCAAGTCAGCTGCCATCTATTGCCGGGAACACTCTCAGATGTAGCGACCTGGTAGCACCCCGCAGCAAAGTCCAGATCCCCATAATGGGTTAAAGGGTGAATTTCAGGGGGCTTCTTAGACAACATATAACCAGTTAGGTGGTACAGTGGGTCCACATCCATTCTGTGATACACCGGTTTTATGGTTCAAGGGCCGGTTCACACTGAGCAAACATGGCGCAATTCTGCTTTGAGCGAATGGGAGAGCGCGCGCCTGTCCGCTCCCTCTCCTCTCCGCTCAAAGAATGAACATGTTTATTCTTTGAGCGGACAGGCTCGCGCTCTCCCATTCACTCAAAGCAGCACACTTAGCACGGCGGGATTGCGCTGTGTTTGCTCAGTGTGAACCGATCCTTAAACTGGTGACCATCAGTGTTATGTGCAAAACACATTGTCCATTGTCCATTCTTAAAAAAAACTGCCCCTGCGGCAATATGAAAAAATTCTCATGGGAAGGGCTACTGAATCCATGTGGGTGCACCATGTCCTCTATAGCCATGTGGCTTATACAAGAGAGCCCTGAGCAGGGAACCATCTATAAATACCATTCCATATAACCCATATATCCCCACCACCATATAACCATGTCTTTCATCGTGTTTTTCTGTTTTGCAGTACTAGCAGCTTCCTGCATTTCTTCAGTCTTGGCAATTTCCATTGACATTTACCCGCCTCGTCCTATGGTAAATGAGACTGTCATTCTTAATGTCCGAGGTATATCTGGAACGTTAAAAAATGCCGACTGGTACAAAGGACAGGATACAAACGCCGCCAATCAGATTCTAAAGATCGACAATGTTCAGAAGATAACCAATGGGCCACAGTTCTTTCCGGAAACCACCCTGTTCCCTAATGGTTCATTAAAACTTAAAAACGTCTCTGCAGCCCATAAGGGCTATTACACGGTCAGTGTTCAGGCGGATCAGCTATTTCAGGCCACAACCAATTTGACTTTAAGTGGTAAGTGCCCTCTGTAAGCTCCATGTATTAAAACCTAAAGGTCATAAAATGTAGAAGTTAAAGCATATGTACCATCACTTTAAAGGGAATGTGCCAGCAGTACATTCGCTTTAAGATATTCACATGGATAGAACGGCGCTGGCTCGAGGAAGCCGTTGCCGCAGTCCTGTTTTTAAACCGCAGCTTGGTTCTATTCCCAGGCACTTCCTGGGGGTGAAGCACTGGAGGCGCACCGTTTGGCCCCCAGTGGGAAGAATCTCATGTGATGTGGCTGCCCTTTCCTCAGTAACATGGCTCCATTAAAATCAATTGAGCCACGTTACAGAGGGGAGGGGTTTAGTCACATTGGGGGCAGGCGGGCCAGTCTTCAGTGCTTCAAGCCAGACATACACTGGCGCCATGCGTGGGAACTACCAGTCTATTGATGTAAAAATCTTAAAGCGATGCTACTGATGGTAAATTCGCTTTAAGGTGCCATACACATTACTGAAAGATGACTAAATCACAGTTCTCGCAACCGGCCTGAAGATTATATGGTGGATTTCTGACAGGTGACATCACATCAGGGAAGAGAAAGAGTGTGTTAGTTAGATTTTAGTTTTTCAATCCATTTGTTTTTGGGGAGATAAGCCACCACCAAGGAACTTACCTCCCCTCTCCCTATCCAATATCCCTGATTCATCTGCCAACATCTGGAGTAGGGATGGTCCGAACCTGCCGAGGATCGGGTTTGTATGAACCTGAACTCTCGGCAATGATTCCCGCTGTCTTCCACCTCCAGGGAGAGGGTGGATACAGCCAGAGGATGGCCTGGAAAATTGGGATACAGCCTATGGCTATGGCCACCATACACATTAGAAGAAAGCCGATTTCGTCTGATACAAATAAAAATGTGTATGGTCAGCTTTACTATTGACAATCATTTGATTCTAGTTTTCTTGTCTCTCATGAGAGTGCCTATAAATGCTCATTCAGTCGGCCCCTGTTAAAGGGCATTTATACGATGGACGTATGAGAGGCCGGAACTAAACCCGTTTTCAATGATGACCGGGTTTGTCCATCCCCTATATACCATATTTTTCTGCCACTATGAACAACGTTTTTCTTATTTACGTGTCTTCCTAGATTCCTTTCAGGAAATCAGACTTGTTGACGCAGTAACAAGTGTCTTTACTGGACTAACCAGTGGCCTGGCAGCTGTGGCATGTTGCAGAAGTAATTAGAAAAGTGGCATGGATTGGTAAGTAGAAGGACCGTTAGCAAATTGAAACTATTAGGCAGGTATTAGCCAAAAATATTATGGTCCGTTCACATTATTGAATGAGTAGCGCAGTGGGGTCAGCACCGCGGAAAGCATCATTTAATTGCAGAAATTAATCATTTTATTGCCGTCCATCCATCCTTCATTGTGTTAACGCAATACATCTCCAACATGTACCCAACATGTACTTCCTATTAGTAAGTGATAGCTCTACGTGAGTTGCAATAAAACTCCCAACATGTGCGGACATACCCTCTAGAGTCCAGTGGGCGTTCCAACTAGTGAGTGACAGCTCTGAGTGAGACCGGCCATGTTTTTACCCCCATAATCTTATTAATGTCAACTTATTTATCACATTCTGCCTACATGGACCTTCACAGATCCATTTTACTCAAGAGAGTATATAAAACCAAGTCTGTAAGAAAATGTGAAGAACAGTGTAACAGGAGAACTCCTTTATGTTTACGCCCCTACTTAACCCCTGAAAGGGGTAAAATTTAAAATCAACTGGTGCTAGAAAGTTGTATACTAATTTGTAAATGACTTCCTTAGTACATTTGCGTTAAGTTTTGCACATGGTGCCCGATCCTTTTTTTTAACCCACGGCCCGGTTCCAGTGCTCCGTGCCATTCTATTCCCGGGCATCGGCCAAGGGTGAAGCACTGGAGGCAGGCCGGTCTGCCCCCAGTGGGAGGACACACCCGCCCCCTATCAATCAATGGAGCCATCATAGAGGGGCCGGGTTTTCATCCCACTGGGGGCGGGCCGGCCTGCCTCCAGTGCTTCACCCCCGGCCAGTGCCCAGGAATGGAACGGCACCGTACACTGGAACCGGGCCGCAGTTAAAAAAAAAAAACCCTGCTGCATTAGCTTGCCAGCGCTGCTCTGTCCATGTGCAAAACTTAAAACGAATGTACTGATGGTACATTCGCTTTAAGGTAGTGGTATGTACCATACTGTCTGACATGGTGCTCTATTGGCAAAGAGTGGGTTACACTCAGGGGCGGTCTTGGCATTTCTGGGGCCCCAAGCGAAGTTATGTCTGCCCCCCCCCCTCGACACGCACTCCACAACAATAGACCGCTGTGTGCTACCCTCAGTAGTATATACCCCTTGTGCGCAGCCGCCAGTAGTATATAACCCTTGTGTGCTTCCCCTCAGTAGTATATACCCCTTGTGTGCTTCCCCCAGTAGTGTATAGACGCCTGTGTGTTCCCCTAGTTATATAAAGCCCCCCCGTGTGCTCCCCCAAAAGTATATAGACCCCCTGTGTGCTGTCCCAGTTGTATGTAAACCCCCTGTGTGCTGCCCCCAGTCGTATATACCCTGTGTGCTGCCCCAAGTTACATATACCACCTGTGTGCTCCCCCACTAGTATATAGACCCCCTGTGTGCTCCCCCACTTGTATATAGCTCCCCTGTGTGCTCCCTCAGTGGTATATAGCCCCCCTGTGTGCTCCCCTACTTGGATATAGACCTTTCTGTGTGCTCCCCCACTTGGATATAGACCCCTGTGTGCTCCTCCAGTAGTATATAAACCCCCTGTGTGGTTCCCCCAGTAGTATAAAGACCCCCTGTGTGCTCCACCAGTATTATATAGATCCCTGTGTGCTCCCCCAGTAGTATATAGACCACTGTGTGCTCCTCCAGCAGTATATAGACCCCTTGTGTGCTCCCCGTTATATATAGACCCCCTGTGTGCTGCCCCCAGTAGTATATAGACCCCCTGTGTGCCCCACCAGTAGTATATAGACCCTCTGTGTGTTTCCCCAGTAGTATATAGACCCCCTGTGTGCCCCACCAGTAGTATGTAGACCTCTGTGTGCTCCTCCAGTAGTATATAGACCCCCTGTGTGCTGCCCCAGTAGTATATAGACCCCTGTGTGCCCCCCGTTATATATAGACCCCCTGTGTGCTGCATCAGCAGTATATAGACCCCCTGTGTGCCCCACTAGTTGTATATAGACTCCTGTGTGTTCCCCCAGTAGTATATAGACCCCCTGTGTGCCCCACCAGTAGTATATAGACCCCTGTGTGTTCCCCCAGTAGTATATAGCCCCCCTGTGTGCTACCCCAGTAGTATATAGCCCCCCTGTGTGCTCCCCCACTTGGATATAGACCTCCTGTGTGCTCCCCCAGTTATATATAGACCCCCTGTGTGCTGCCTCAGCAGTATATAGACCCCCTGTGTGCCCCACCAGTAGTATATAGACTCCTGTGTGTTCAACAGTAGTATATAGACCCCCTGTGTGCCCCACCAGTAGTATATAGACCCCTGTGTGCTACCCCAGTAGTATATAGACCCCCTGTGTGCTACCCCAGTAGTATATAGACCCCCTGTGTGCTCCCCCAGTAGTATATAGACCCCCTGTGTGCTCCCCCACTTGGATATAGACCTCCTGTGTGCTCCCCCAGTTGTATATAGACCCCATTCTGCTGCCCCAAGTAGTATATAGACCCCCTGTGTGCTGACCCACGTAGTATATAGACCCCTCTGTGAAGCCCCAGTAGTCTATAGCCCCACTGTGTGCTCCCCCCATTTATATAGATCCCCGCTATGTGCTCCCCCAGTTACACAGGCCCCTGTGTGCTCCCCCTCCCATATAGTATGTAACACAATAAAACAAACACTTATACTCACCTGGGTCCAGGCGTCTCCTCTTCTCTTCACTCTTGTGGCTGCAAGGGTTTTCCCTGCAGTCACAAGAGGCCGCGCTTCCCTTGTCCTGGCACCGATGCTCCAGTGATGTCACTGGAGCACCGACACCACAAGGACAGAGCGGCCACTTGTGACCGCAGGGAAAACATTTCATGCGGCCACAAGAGTGACTGACAGGAAGGGAGCCAATGGCTCCTGCCCTGTCAGTGCTGCTGCATGTAACTGTGAGCGCTCATTACGAGTGCTCATAGTTACAGTTCAGATCACAGCAGCGAGTGGGGCAGCGGCCCTGTCTAGCGATCTTGAGCACAAGAGAAGGCGTGGATGTTGGGGGCCCCAAGCGATTGCTTGGGGTGCTTGGTGCCAAAGACCGCTACTGGTTACACTATAGAGGAAATGGTACAACTTTGTTGGTCGTATTAGCCGGTATACCCAGGATGGTCAGTACTTTGCCTGTGCTTGTACATTTGTGTCCTGATTCTAGTCTCAGGTAAAGGGATTGGTAAAGGGACTGTCAGGCCTCATGACACCAGTTTGTTTGCAAGTTAGAGCCCTTAGCAATTTAGCAGCTTGGGAACGCCTCTTTGACACTTTGTATTGGAGAATAAAACATTTTTCTATATTCTTGAAGTACAGACGGATATATGAGAGGTACTGTATGACCTTGTCCTAATAGCTATCTTACAGCAGTTCAGGACAATAATTTCAGGTGGCAGATAATAATAATAGAATTCTTAGTAGTTGCTAGATTAACAAAAAAAATCTACTATTTCTATAAAATATAATATAAATTGATGATTGTAGTTAATATGAGTTTATTTTGACTTTTTAGGAACCAAGAAGAACACTTCAAGACACCTGGATAGATTTCTATAACCTGTTGTCATCCATGTATTTACCTTTGTACTATATATTTTAAAACATATAAACACTGGGGGAGATTTATCAAACATGGTGTGAAGGGAAACTGGCTCAGTTGCTCCTAGCAACCAATCAGATTCCACCTTCATTTTCCAAAGAGTCTGTAAGGACTGAAAGGTGGAATCTGATTGGTTGCTAGGGGCAACTGAGCCAGTTTCACTTTACACCATGGTTGATAAATCTCCCCCACTGTGTGCATTTTATCCTTATATATTTCTTATATTTTTCTTTCGCTCTTGAATTGAAAAAAATGAATTTAAGAAATAATAAAAAAAAGTTTATTACAGCATTAGTGTTATTACAGTGTCGTAATGTGTGTCCGTGCATGCACCATTACAGTGGTGATCCAGCCAACTGAAGGCTCACTCTCAGGCCAGTTTTCCATCATCAGGGAATCTGATTCTTGGTACCCCCCCACTGATCACTTATTTGAGGAGGCTTTTACCCCCTTAGGCCATGTGCACACTATGTATAACACCGGCCATTCTGTGACCTACCCGGATCACAGTAAGTCATCTGCATATAGAGAAGCCTTTAACTGTCGCGAACACACCTGTATAGCGTGCACACTGGGGTTCTCATGAAGAGCAAACCGCTAAATGTTCCATCACAATTGCATATAACAAGGGAGAAAGGGCACACCCCTGTTCCATTTCTAACCAATAACGGTCACGAAAGGAAACCATTTGTTCACACCTGGGCAGTAGGATCAGTGTAAAGCAACATTATCCATTCCTTAAAGCTAGGACCCAAACCTACCTGGTCCAAGGGTGCCCCCATGATGCCCCAGTGTACACAGTCGAAGACTTTCTCTGTGTCTACCGATAGAAGACATAATGGCAACCCCCTCACTCTTGAACTGGACTTCAACAAAATTATTTTATTTTATTAAACCCCACCTGGTCCCAGTGTACTACTGATGGTAACAACAATTTTAACCGATTGGCCATCTGACCGATTGATATGGATCGAGGTTCCTTCCTTGTCGAAAGTAGTTCATGCAGAATACCCTGTATTAAAGACTGTTTGTGCTGCTGCTCAATTTTACCCAGTAAATAATAAATTTTTAGTGCCCTTTCTTTTTTCTTACGTGTTCCATATTTAGTGAACACACCTCTTAGGACGCGTTTAAGTGCTGATGTGTTATATAAGATGTCATTATAAAAAAAACTCCCGAATTGTGCTTCAAATTTCCTCATGACAACTATCTTTAAAAGACTGTTGTTGAGGTGCCATGACCACTGTTGCGACAAAGAGCCTGGGGCCTCCACGAAGCACACTGGGGAGGGATCTGACCATAGTGCTGACCCTATAACCGCTTTTAGATTCCAATAGAGAATATGGTGAGTAACAAGTAAAAAGTCAATACGACAATATGTCTGGAAAATAAATGTGGTCCCTAGAATACTTGTGTTATGTATGCGCCAAACATCTATTAAATGTACCAAATCAACAATTTGCAATACTGCTGTACCCTGAGGATTTAATGTAAAATTAAACTCAACATCCATCGCTAGTTCCGCTTCTGTAAAATTTTCCAATACATTCAAATATCTCATGTTTGAGATTGGGTCTGGCTTGGAAGATACAGGTTAGCTACTGTAAGCTACTGTTATTACTTACATATTTTAAAAAAATAGGTATCTGTGCTCTGGATCAGTGAGCGAATCCTTCATCTCATGATGAAGAGACTTATGGATTGCTATAGATGTCCTCTTGGTGTTCGACTGTGTTGACGCTATGAAACTATGAAGTACAAAACTGATCTTGAATATTTGGCACGGATCGTAATCTAAAGTGAGTCTCCTGAAGAATATTAGAGGAATATGAGTTCTTTGTTTATGCATCTGATACAATATTTGATTACATTTTTGTGAAATATTAGGTTTAATGAATAGAGATGAGCAAATAGCTATTCGAGGTATTCAGCTGCGGTCAATATTCGAGCTTAAATGCAGTAAAAATTTGATTCACCCTCCCACGCCCCTGGCGCTTTTTTCCAGCCAATAAACATGCAGGGGGGAGGGACAGGCACTAGGAAAAGGCAGGACTTTAAAAAACACCTCTAACTGTGATTGGCTGGCTAAACCATGTGACTTCCTGAATAGAAGAATAGTTATTTGAGATTCGTGTCACTTGCTGTTTTGAGCTAGAGAGGGACAGACTGTATACCAGGGAGAGAGAGCTTTTAGGTGAAGTTGGGTAGGAAGGGACCACCACAAGCCCTTGTTAGGGCTAAAAGTATAAAAAAAAAACCAGATATTTACCAGCTGTTGTGAGACAGGCAGTGTGTATACACTGTATAAGCAGTTGTGAGACAGGCAGTGTGTATACACTGTATAAGCAGTTGTGAGACAGGCAGTGTGTATACACTGTATAAGCTGTTGTGAGACAGGCAGTGTGTATACACTGTATAAGCAGTTGTGAGACAGGCAGTGTGTATACACAGTGTGTATACCCACTGATAGTGTATACAGCTGTATACTGTGTGTGGGGAAAAATAGCTGTTGTCTTGGTACTACTGATTTGCGCAGTCTGCGTCCTGTAAAAGCCTTGACCAGCTACTTTAGTCTATAATTTTAAAAATCAATACTACATCCAGTATATGGCTGTATACTGTGTGTGTGGGATAATAGCTATTATCTTGCTACTACTGATTTGTGCAGACTGCGTCCTGTGAAAGACTTGACCAGCTATTTCAGTCTATCATTTTAAAAATCAATACTATATCCAGTATACGGCTGTATACTGGGTGTGTGGGATAAATTAAAAACTTTCTGGTACAGCTTAATTGTATTGAAGAATGTTAAACGGCTACTACAATGCGTAGCGCAAAGCAAAGAGGACAGGGACGCGGAAATGCTGCTGGGTTTACAAGCCGCGGTCAAATGATTGGGGATACAGAGTGTGCTTCAGAGGGACGTCCAGTATTGCACGCATCCACCATCCCTGGCTTTATAGGACAGTTGTGCAGGGGGCGGGGTACACAACTGTCGAGGCCCGATCAGCATGACCAAGTGTTACGATGGATGGCGGAGAGTGCTTCCAGTCATTTATCCACTCACTCACTCGGATGCCTAAGCCAGCCAGTTGTGTATACAACTCTAGTTAAAAGAAACTCTACTCATATCAAACCCTATTAAGGTACAGTCCTAGGGGTCATGGAGATAAATAAAAATAAATAGTCCTCCATGTCCTGTAGCTAGAGGGAAAAGGGGAAGAAGTAAAGGGCAAGCATGTCTTGTGATAAAATGTGCAGCTTCAAGGACCCATTCTAGTAAATTTGATTATGCCACCTTCCAGATGTAGATGCCCAGCCATGACAGGCTACATTTACAGTAAAACAATGAATGAATTCTCCTTTCTCCCACACAGATTAGAGTCCATACCTCACTTTTACCTCACAGACTGCTCCTCATGTCTCCCCCTCTCACAGACTGAGCTCCCTAACTCTTTTATGATTCCTTGTGTTTTTTGCAGCAATTTACATAGAACCATGTTTGGGATCATGTAAACCTATGCAAATTGGGGTAAATTCACAGCATTTTTGCAGCTAGAAATGCATCTAGCTCTTTAGTTGCCTCTATGGCACCTGATTGCAATAACTGGGCTACTGTGAATACAATGGGATTTGAGAAATGTTTCATAAAGTAATGTGAATCTTTGTACTATTTTTTTTTTGTAGTAGTAGTGAGAGGGGATTAAGCTGCTGCCAGACACCTCGGCTCATGGCTTATCTATCCTGTCACTTAGACATGCCAATAAGGAAACTGTGAGGTAAACCAGGTTATATGACTGTATCTCAGCGTCTCCATGACAGAATAATATGTTGTGGCTGCTTGTAATTTTACTATAACAATGGAGAGAATTTCTACGTGAAAACTTCCTGTATATCTTGACAATACTATTATTTCACCCTACGAAGAAAGTTCTGAAGCTTCAGGCAACCACAACTGAATACCACACAAGATTTTTTAATAGAAGTAAATTACAAATCTATATAACTTTCTGACACCAGTTTATTTGAAAGAAAAAGATTTTCGCTGGACAACCCCTTTAACTTGTCACAGCAAAATTCAATAAATTAGAATATCATCAAAAAGTCATTCTTTTTTCCCCCAGTAATTCAATTCAAAAAGTGAAACCCCCTATATTATATAGTCATTACAAACAGAGGGAACTTTTTCTAGTGTTTGCTTCTGCTAATGTTGATGATTATGGCCTATAGCCATGGAAAACCCCAAATTCATTATCTTTAGATAATTAGAATATTGTATATTGTATAAGACCAACTGTAAAAAAATAAATAAATAATAATTAGCAGTGAAATGTTGGTCAAATGAAAAGTATGTACAGTAGATGTAGGCAATAATTGTTCAGGGCTCATTTTGCGTGTCTATTGGTCATGAGTGGCCTTTTGGAGTAGGAATATTTATTTTCCAGCAGGATTGGCACCTGTTCACACTGCCAAAAGTAAATGTGAGATAAATGTAATACTGTGTGGTAAGGTGTGGCGGTATTATTTTGTGTTCACTTACATATGCCTGGGGATGATATTTGTTTCTTGTCTAGTTGTTTTTTGGTTGCTGAATAACTATTATTTAGAAGTATTAGTGGAAGAATGCAGTAAGACATCTGACAAGCCTTGAGAAGGGCCTCTAAGAAACAATGGTGTCCATGAGGGCAGGTGATGGCTCAGCAGGGGACGTGTCGTGCCGTTCTGTATGGAATGTGTAGAGACTGTTCAAGCAAGAGGAAGTGGTTAAAAAGTGGTACGGCCCCCGGGGAGGAGCTGACTCCAAACATTCACATAAATTTGTAAGTGACCCATAAATACACTGTCGCAGCTCTTCTAAATCCAGAGAGAATCACCATGAAGCCCTATCTGTGGTCAGGTAAGTATTACACATGTAATGACTCCGCCGCTGTGTGTGATCCTCATATTGGAGGTGACTGCGTGTGACTCAGGGGACGGGTGGTGGTCTTGTCTGCTGGAAGATGACTAATCTACTTACTGTAGTCATGTTTTCACTCACTAATACCTGATTAGAAAATCTGTAACACTTCAGCTATATGGACACTTCAACTTCCAGCCTGGATGCTGGGAGTAGTAGTTGTACCACAATTCATAGACTTATGCACCATAGGAGTCCTGAGTGTAAAAGAAAGATGACAAGTATTGCGTCACACATCATATTTACAAGTAAAAGTTTTATGAACATCCATAAGTTTTATATTTTCTTGCTATAGTATTTTTGATAGATATTTCTTCAATTGTTTTGGTGTTTGACCCCTGACTGCCTTCTAACTCCATGTCTGCTTGTTTCTAATATCTCATGCCTCCTGTGTTTGACCTGGACTTGAAACTGTGCTGCCCATCCTAACCTGAACTGCCTGTCTTTGACAATTCCTGAATTCTGCCTGCCCACAATCTCGGCCTGTATATTATGCTGTAACCTGGGGTTGCTAGGTGTTGTTGCAGTGGGCTAGGGTACCAACTAGGCACTTGTCACAATGGGCAGGTGTGGTATGCCCAACTCCGAGGACATTAGCACTAGGCTTTGAAAGGTTAGCACATGAGCGGGTGCAGGTGCAAAATAACCACAAAATCCACAGAAGAGTAAGAAGCTCTTACTCAAGGTTTTGTCTATACCACCTTCTGCCTGAAGAGTTCACTGAGTGCCAGGTCTGGTAGTATGAGTTGCAGGGTCACACAACTGGATGAAGCTAGCGCCTCAAGGTTTACAGTAGGCTGAGCAGATATTAACGAAGTACATTGGCTTGACTTGCTCCACTGCAGACGACTCCTAAAAGCTTAGGGACTGTCCTGACTTAAGTAGGAAAATGTCATCCCTGACATAGACAAGGTAACCCAGATGGACAGTTACCCCACCTTTGTACTTAGCACTGCATAATAGGCTCAGGAAAGTCTTTCAGAAGAAAATCTTGCAGCATCTAATCCCTGTCAGGGGTCCTGGCCTCCAGGCCAGGCCCGGGCATTACTTCTGCAGGGAGCACTCTCTGTTTGTACTCTCTTCAGACTTAAACTAGCTAATTCTGCCCCCACATAAGAACCTACAGGGAGGTTTATACTAAATTCCGGTAATTGCCTTCCATTAGTGGAGAAGGTACTAGAGAAAACAGGGCGTAAGTGTAACCTTCAGCTGTGCACAAGATGAGAAAAGTGAGACACCAAGTGGTGGAGCAGTAAAATACAGACTTCAGCCCAGAATAGAACATATACAGATATCCCTAATGACAGGTGCTGCTAGGACATAGTGGCAAACCTGCTCTGGGACACTATACTCTGCCGGACCCTAAGGTGTCTTGCATCAGTGTTTCTAGGCTTGATGCCATCTATACTGGAATCACTCTTAGAGGTAGCAATCTGAAAACACCCTTCAGGAAAGTCCAGATTCTCATAAGGGGTTAACGACAACACCCCACAATGGTGGCCCAAATTCATGTCTTCTACAACAATGTGGCCCATACAAATGTGGTGTCCCACTATGGGTGTTGCTATTATTTACACCCTTTGCAAAAGTCTGTACTTTTTGTGGTCTTATTGCAGCCAAAGTAGTATTAAGAGATCACCACTAGATGTCGCTGTATTATGTATTTAAGTATGGAAGCAGCACGGCTAGGCTATGTTCACACTGCGTACGAATACGTACGCAGTTCTTACGCCGCCGTACATGTGCGGCTGAAACTACGGGCGTGCGAAAAATCGACATGCGGCCGGATGCGTACGCACTGCGAACATACGCCCGTAGTACAGTTATGCTTCCCTAGTTTGTTTCGAAGCGATCTGAAGCAGGTCATTTACTTGGAAATCTTCACCCAGCCCAATAAAACACACAGAAACTTTTGGATCGAAAAATCAAGTTCAATTTGGCTGAAATAAGTACTCCGTACGGGACCGCATGGAAATCCACGGCCGTGAGTTCGAACATTTCCGTCCTCCAACAATGGTCTTGTTCATTTTTCCCGGCGCCGTATACAATGCAATCGTAAGTTCATACGTAGTGTGCATTGTGCGGCCGTATATCGTATACTTTCAAACGAACGCATCAACCTCAAAACTACGTGCATATATTCGCGGTTCGCACTACGCGCGGAAATATATGTAGTGTGAACATAGCCCCATAGTATATCAAAGGGTTATTGTGTTTGTGTACACCAGATTCTGTGAACCAGTAGGGTTCTCTCTTTCTCTGTCCTATCACCTCTCTTCTCGCCTCTTCTGTTGCACTCTTTTCACCCAACCTGGGCCCTGGCCCTCTGCCAGGTCCCCAAGAAGAGTTCGTCTTAGCTAGTACCCCGCTTGGGTAGGACGTAGGAAAGAGCTTTTCTACAAACTTCTTCCTTAAGGCCCCGTTCCCACTGAGCAAATCTAGCGGAATTCCGCGGCGGAATTGTCCGCCACGGAATGTCGTTAGCCTCCCGCTCATAATGGGAGTCTATGGGAGGCGCGTGCTCCTGCTCTCCCCGCGCTGAAGAATGAACATGTTCATTCTTCAGCGCGGATAGAGCATGAGCGCGCGCCTTATTCCTCACCACCTACACAGTATATACATTGGGACATCTCCCCTTTCTGTGGGTGGCGGCTCCTACCATTTGGGGGGGGGGGGGTCAGTACACCACACTGGACATCTGTGACCACACTATCCCAAGGGACCCGGTAGCAACCCGACAGGACACCAACCACAGAGTAAAAAAAGTACAACCGGCCTTACATCCTAAAAGCAGGCGTGCCATCACACTTGTGTGCCCACCAGGCACTGACGTCACGTGACAAATACACAAGGTCCAGCTATATCTCGGCCATCCACCACAGCAGTGTTGTCACACTTTACCATCTAGCAAGTGACCGGCCATCCTACCACTACAACATCTTTCAGGGGCTCACCACACAAGGTCCGGACCCATCTATATATGACCGTCGCAAAGAAATCAGCATCAAAACTGGCTTGGATTTGTTAACTTATCATGACTAGCGGCCACTTTCGATTGTCAGCAGATCCACCATCTCATCTCAGCATAAAACACACTATAACCATTCGTTTCATTGTGTTTTTCTGTTTTGCAGTAGTAGTAGTAGTGGTAGCAGCTTCCTGGATTTCATCAGCATTCGGAATTTCCGTTGAAATTTACCCGCCTCATCCTATGGTAAATGAGACCGTCATTCTTAATGTCATTGGTTTACCCGGAACCTTCAAAAATATAGACTGGTACAAAGGAGAGGGCACAAATGCCGCCAATCAGATTATAAAGATTGACAATATCCAGAAGGTAACCACAGATGGCCCACAGATCTTTCCGGAAGCCACTCTGTTCCCTAATGGGTCATTACAACTTAAAAATGTCCATGCAGCCCATGAGGGCTATTACACGGTCAGTGTACAGGCGGATCAGCTACTCCAGGCCACAACTAATTTGACTTTAAGTGGTAAGTGTCCTCTGTGAGCTCCGTGTATTAAAACCTAATGATCTCTTTAACACAGTGCTTCTCAATGCCAGTCCTCATGGCCACCAACAAGTCATGTTTTGAGGATTTCCTTCGTATTTCACATGTGATATTTGTATGGGATATCCTTAAAACATGACCTGTTGGTGGGCCATAAGGACTGGAACTGAGAAGCACTGCTTAGGCTAGGTTCACACTGCATTTTTACAATCCGTTTTTTTCATCAGTTTTTTGCAAAAAACTGAAAAAAAAAAACGGATTGCAAAAACGCAGTGTGAACCTAGCCTTATTCAGCGGAAATCTTTTTCTTTCAAATCAACTGGTTTTAGAAAGTTTTATAGATTTTTATTTTACTTCTATTTAAAATTCTCCAGTCTTCCAGTACTTATCTACTGCTGTATGTCCTGCGGGAAATGGTGTATTCTCTCCAGTCTGACACAGTGCTCTCTGCTGCCACCTCTGTCCATGTCAGGAACTGTCCAGAGCAGGAGAGGTTTTCTATGGGGATTTGCTACTGTTTGGACAGAGGTGGCAGAGAGCACTGTGTCAGAGTGGAAAGAAAACACCATTTCCTGCAGGACATACAGCAGCTGATATGTATGGGAGTACTCAAGACTTTTAAATAGAAGAAAAAAGTATTGGCTGCAGGAACATTATTTGATTTTGTTTGGATTGCAGGCACATTTGGGTGAACCCGCAATCCAATTAACCATAGAGTTCAATGCAATGTGAATCCATCAGAACGGACATGTCAAATAATTCCATGCCTGCACCGAACAACGGCCATAGTTTAATACAGTGTGTGAACAACGGTTGCTGTTACCATAGAATGCAATACAGTCTGTTATTTTAAAGGGGAACTATCAGCAGGTTAGATGAATCGAACCTGCTGATAGCCCCCTATAGAGCCAGGGACGCTGAGGAGGGAGCTATCTGCAGGTTAGATTCCTCTAACCTGCTGATAGTTCCCCTTTAAGACAAGAAAGGCTGTCTTAAAAAATACATAATGCGAACATAGCCCTAAAGTGTAAGCACTCAGCTGCTGGATGAAGGAGAGACAGGAAACAAACTATTTGTTACAATGCCCAGGTTTGTCCATCCCCTTTTATACAATATTTTTCTGCTACTATGAACTGATTATGTTCTTATTTATTTGTCTTCTTAGATTCCTTTCAAGAATTCACTTATGTTAAATCAAGTGCCCTTTTAGGATTTGGTCTTGGGTTGTTGACATCATGTTGTACGGGGAGATAAAAAATGCTGCACAACAGGTAAGTAAAAGGACTGTAATTGAATTACTGGTCCCACCGCTAATGCAGAATGTTGTAGAATGGGAGGAGCTGAGCAGATTGATATACAGATTCATGGGAGGAGATTACGTATAGAGTCCAGTGGGCGTTCCTAACAGGGCCGTTTCTAGGTAATTTGAACTACAGGGCGAATCTTGCTAAAAGCTAAAATGGTTGTTACTAGGAAGAAGCAGCGTGTGTATTATGGCATGGAGAAGTGTTTTTCAACTCTTTTCAACTTGGGGCAAAAAAGAAATTATTCAGTTACTCACAGGTGACCACCATGATGATTTCTTGCAGCAACAATTTGTCTCTTCTGAACCTGCCAGACAAACATCTTAGGCTCCGCATTTTTACAACTTCCACTTTTTTGTGTCATGTGCAGTAAAGTCAGTAGGTATGTGGGTTGCCTCCTGTATGTAGGATCCACTGCTGTGCCCCTATATAGTCATAATGTCTCCTGCTGTACCCCTGTGCTGCCCCCATAGTAATAATCCAACCCTGTGCTGCCCCATAGTAATAATTCCCCTGTGCTCTGCCCCATAGTAAAAATCCTCCCTATGCAGTCCCCATATTAATAATCCCCCCTGTGCTCTGCCCATGCTTATGCTGCATCAAGGCTTCACTTCCTGGATAACATGGTGATGTCACTTCCTGGATAACATGATGTCACTTCCTGGATAAAATAGTGAGGTCACTTCCTGGATAACATGGTGATGTCACTTCCTGGATAACATGATGTCACTTCCTGGATAAAATAGTGAGGTCACTTCCTGGATAACATGGTGATGTCACTTCCTGGATAACATGATGTCACTTCCTGGATAAAAATAGTGACGTCACTTCCTGTATAACATGGTGATGTCACTTCCTTGATAACATGATGTCACTTCCTGGATAAAATAGTGATGTCACTTCCTTGATAACATGGTGGTGTCACGACCCGACTCCCAGAGCTGTGCGGGCTGTGGCTGTTGGAGAGGATGATGGCAGAGGGATGCTCAGTGTCCCTCCAGTGCCCTGTGTCCCTCAGTGTCCCCCTGCCATCATCCTCTCCAGCAGCCACAGCCCACACAGCTCTGGGAGTCCGTTCGTGACATCACCATGTTATCCAGGAAGTGACATCACCATGTTATCCAGGAAGTGACATCACCATGTTATCCAGGTGCAGTGTCCCAGAACAGGCCCTCTAACAGGCCCTCTTATCCTCACACGTTTATTATAACCATTCCTGTTCTGGAAAGCTATGGTTCACTGCAAACTGCGTGTATTGTGTCACCCTTCTCAGTGTTCAGTTCTGCTATTCCATTCATTTCTTGTATGCATATTCAGGTATCAGTGCCTAATGGTAGTATGTCGCCCCCCAGTTCAAGTATGGTACTTCTCATGTATATTTCTCTGTATATGCCTAATGGTGTGATGATGCAATGGCTGGATGTCACGTGACTGCCCCTGCTTCCATGGTAACGCCAATGGTCATCGAGCTTTGGCTGGGGTTACCATGTGACTTCCTGTTCTACCTCAGTCTATTCCCTACCACAGAGGGGATAGGTTGTGTGTTAGACCTCTCTCTCTGCCAAGAGAGAGGCCTGCGCGTGCTCTGCTGCTCCAGTCCACTGGCTGTGTTCCTGTCTCAAGTCTCAATATTCTCAACATCTTGGTGCCGTTCTTCAGCCATTCCTCTCATCATCTTCTCTAATCATCAACAGCAAGTATTTATCTCAGTTCTATTCCACTTATCATCTCATTTTCAGTTTCACTACTACTCCCATCATCCAGAAAGTGACATCACCATTTTATCCAGGAAGTGAAGCCTTGATGCAGTAGTATGTGCAGGGAAAAAAGCACTTTATAAGCATTTCCCGTAATAAGTCTATATTGGTGATTTGTATAACTTTTGGGGGCAATACAGTACTTTAATAAAAATTTTCACCAGACTTCTCCTTTAAAGCCTTTCACCCTTTAGGAGATTGGGAACGCCTCTTTGAAACTTTGCATCAGAGAATAAAAACATTTTTCTACGTTCTGGAAGCACAGACAGATATATAAATGGTACCATGTGTCTCCTCGACCTAACAGCCATCTAACTGCAGTTTGGAACCTTAATTTCAGGCGACAGATTCACTTAAAGGCGTAAGGTTGCAGGACAAATAATGTAATTCTTATTAGTATTTAAAGGGTACCTATCATTTAAACATACTTCTGATATGTCATAGCAACATGTCAGAGGTTTGTATAGGTGGGGAAGTTCCATAGGGCTCCCTTATAATTCCAGCCACTGAAAGCAGAGATCAAGGGGTGGAGTGCACACTGCTGAGCCCATCTTCTCCTTTGTTTAGCAATCGGGGGGGTCTCAGCACCCGGACCCCTACCAATACAAACCTTTGACATGTCGCTATGACAGGTACGCTTTACGGGTATAAACCCACACACCGTATACACAGCGTATTTACTGCTGCGATACGCAGCGAATACGCAGCAAAAACGCAACAAATACGCAACAAAAACGCAGCAGATTAGATCTAAATAACTGAACTCAGCATTAAATCTTCACCATCAAACTGCTACGTATTTGCTGCGTATTTGTTGCGTATTTGTTGCGTATTTGCTGCGTATACGGTGTGTGGGTTTGTACCCTACAAGATTATATAAATTGATGATTGTAATTAACACAAGTGTGTTTTGACATTGCAGGAACCAAGAGCAACACTTCAAGACACCTGGATATATTGTTACCTGCACTATAACATTTCTATAACCTGTGTCCATCCCTTTATACTCTATATATTAAAACATTTAAACACTGTGTGCATTCTGAGGGAGATTTATCCAACATGGTGTAAAGTGAAACTGGCTCAGTTGCCCCTAGCAACCAATCAGATTCCACCTTTCATTCCTCACAGACTCTTTGGAAAATGAAAGGTGGAATCTGATTGGTTGCTAGGGGCGACCGAGCCAGTTTCACTTTACACCATGTTTGATAAATCGCCCCTTCTATCTTTATATAATTCTTACAGTATTTAAAGGACAACTCCGGCGGGACCCCCCCCCCAAAAAAAAACACAGACACACACAGACACCATACTCACCATCCCTCCGGTGACGATCGCCACTCCATTCGCCCGCCGTCCGCCTCACCGTCACCTGCGTCCGCCGTCCAGCGATGTCTCTTGCTTCCGGGTCCATGAGAGAGAAAAGGCTGCCAGTGCGCTTGCGCACCGGCAGCCTTTTCATTGGCTGGAGCGCATCACATGGCTTCCAGCAAGCTCAGCCAATCAGGGCTGAGCAAGCTGGAAGCCATGTGATGCGCTCCAGCCAATGAAAAGGCTGCTGGTGTGCATGTGCACCAGCAGCCTTTTCTCTCCCATTCACTCTCAATGAAGACGCCGAAGAGGAAGAAGACCCGGACCGCCCCCCAGCTCTGACATCACCCGTCACCAGATGCCGCCCGGGAGAAGAGGACCGTGACGACCGTAATAGGTAATGTATACATGCTTTAACTTCCGGGGTGGGGGGTCGGGGGTCGGAAAGTGGGGGAAGGGGGCCAGACCGGGTATTTAACCACATTACAAAGTTATATAACTTTGTAATGTGTGTTAAATAAGCCAAAAAAAAATTTCGCCGGAGTTGTCCTTTAATAAAGTGGTTTTTATTTTCAACAAAAATTATAGTACCAAGTCCTGTTTTCACTGTGGATTATTTTTATGGTTTCGTATGAAAAGTTTTAAAACTGCTGCAAGGGTGTGGTACAGTACATGACTGAGGACTTCAGATATACAGAAGACTTTTGTGATGCCAATAATGTCTTGCAGACAAACATTAGGGGACATAATAGGACCATTGAAAAGTCCAGGTGTAAACTATTATCTTGACCACAGCATCAAATGAAGACCTGTAGTCAGTCCAAAAAAATGTAGGGGGAGATTTAACCAACATGGTGTAAAGTGGTGTATAGATTCTATACAAGAAGTGTATATAACACACATATAACTATATACCAGCGATATATTTACCGCAAACTTAGCTATATACTGTACTATATTAGTGTATATATGGGCCATTCCATCCAAACTGAACCTTTTCGTAACACCCGTAACACCTAGCTAAACATTTTTTTTTAACAGCTAATTAAAAAAATGCTATTTAACCACAAAAGTTATAAATATACATTAAGACTCTTAATGTATATTTATAACTTTAGTGTTTAAATTGCAGTTTTACAAGTTTTAACTAGGTGTTACGGGTGTTACGAAAAGGTTCAGTTTGGATGGAATGGCCCCTATCGCACATATATTTATATACCAGTAGTGTATACTATTCACATAAATATATACCAGCAGTATATACTACACACACACATACACAAGTCTATAGCAACAGTGTACATACCACTCACATAACAGTTTATATACTGCAGACATAGTTACAGTGTAGTTATGTAACAGCAGAGTACGCCAACAGTGTATCTACAATGTGCCCTCAGTGTGCAGACTACCTCTGCCCACCGGCTGCTGATTGGCAGTTGTCTATCTATACTGTGTATATATACTGTTTATAAGTAGACAGCGGTCAATCAGAAGCTGAAGGGCAGAATTAGTGTCACTGCATGTGTGGTGTCCCACCACAGGTGGTTTTGTATCTCTCCTGTGCACCTCTCAAAAAGTTTTCTCTTTTCAGGTTAACTGGTTATGAAGGGTACTTTACAGTTTTACCACTAGATGTCAGTATTTTGTATTCCTATGTATTGCACAGCTGAAGAAGGTCATGAGTTAGTGTTTTATGTGTACCATGTGTTACTAGTGACCAATAGGAGGTGCTCTCTACTTCTAACCAGTCTCTTTTCTCCTTTCTTATACACACACTCATCCCCACCACTCACAGGGAAGTTGACTTAGGCCCCTGTAGTAGGAGTTACATGGTGGAGGAAGTGCAGTCAGTTCTTACCAGATTCTCCGAGAGGGAAGAAGCGAAACCTACTGTTCCTGCTGTAGTTAAACCAAGGCCTAACTGCTTCCAGGACCCCTGACAGGGACAAAGTTTAGTTGAGTCTAAACACCCCAAGTGTATAGATGCAGCTAGAGACAACAAGTTCTTCCAGTACTTCTACTATATCTACTATGCAGTGCTAAGCACTTTAAAGGGAGAAGAGTCCAGAACCACCCTAACCCACGCCGAGAACATGTCCATAATGAGCAGGGCAGTATCCTAAGAACCAGAGGAACTAGCCTAGATAGGACAAAGCTACCGTAAAGAAGGTCTACGTATCCTATCTCGCAGTGCAGGTAACAGAGACACCCCCGGACACTTAGCTAGGCCAAGATAATCATGGCTGGGGCTTGTATTACCCTATTAGGACAAGTAGCTCGACACTTTAGGGAACAAGGTGGTCAGACCAAAATCTAAACACCGGTACAAGTAAAGAGTTTACACAGCGATTTTTCTTCGAAGTTCCGGCAGAGCACATTGCTACATTGGGTTTGGGCTCCTTCAACAATCTCTTCTCCAAGCCCCAATCTCAACCCTTCAAGCACTGCTACAACTACTCTCTTCTACTCTACTTCTCTACGCGGCTCCTTAAGCACAACGAGTTCCAGCACTAAAGTCTATGTTAAAGATTTGACTATTTTACAAAAGTGTATTGTACTACTGAAGAACTCTACAGTAAAGCTGTTCTATTTCTACAACACTGGGACTCTGTCATACTTCATACGCACCACTACCCATACACACAAACCACACAGCTTGGGTTATCCTTTTCCCTCGACTGTGCGTGGTGGTACCGATAATCCGGGAGGGTCAGTTGCCACTCAGGACTACCGTGACAAGAGCCCAAGGGACCCACACAGACTCGGCAGATCACCGACCATTGGGGAATACAGCCAGCCACTTCAACAAAGCCTGTATCAACATCACACCTGTGTGCTGGACAAGCACTGGCGCCACAACACTAACATCTCTGGCTGAGCTGACAGGCAAATACCATCTAGCCCAACAGACAGAACAATGTAAATAAAACACCATACCATTCAGCATTTCTATCACTGGCTTACAATGCCCTCATTTACAGCAGCATAAACCTAGTGACAGATTCCCTTTAAGATGTCAAATGACCTCTCTGTGGCAATTCAGAGTCAGGTGGAAATTGCAGGTAAGTTATGGTGGACTGAGTGTGGTCAACAGACTGAACCTTAGAAGTGGCCAGCCTTAACCCCTTAAGGACAGAGCCTGAAATGGCCTTAATGACAGAGACAAATTTTATGAATATGACCAGTGTCACTTTATTCATTAATAACTTCGGGATGCTTTTACCTATCCGGCTGATTCTGAGATTGTTTTCTCGTGACATATTGTACTTTACATTTCTGTTAAATTGGAGTAGATACTCATAACGAATCTTTATGAAAAAACCCCAAATAATGTGAAAAAATGTGGAAAAAATGCATTTTTCCAATTTTGAAACTTTTTTGCTTATACAGAAAGTGGATATACCACATAAATTATATATTAAATAGCATTAGCAACATGTCTAATTTATGTTGGCAGCATTTATTAAACGATCTTTCATTTTTTTTAGACAATAGGAAGCTTAAAACATTAGCAGCAAATTTCCAAATTTTCAGTAAAATTTCAAAATCAGATATTTTTAGGGACCTGTTCAGGTTTAAAGTGTTTTTGAGGTGCCTGTATGTTAGAAAGCCCCACAAAGCACCCCATTTCAGAAACTGCACCCCCCACACTCTGCAAAAGCACATCCAGAAAGTGTTTTAACCCTTTAGGGGAGTCACGGAAATAAAAGCCAAGTGTGTAAGAAATTTGAAAATTTTAATTTTCTGTGCAGAGATTTTATTGTAATCCAATATTTTTCATAATTATAAACCTATTACCAGAGAAATGCACCCCAATAATTATTGCCCCGTTTCTGCAGTTTATAGAAATACCCCATATGTGGCCCTATTGCGCTATTTGACGCAACCACAAGCTTCAGATATAAGGGAGCGCATAGTGAATTTCAATGCCTCCGTTATTTTTGGTCATTTTTGACTGTACCACTTCAGGTTGGCAGAGGCTCTGGGGTGCCAAAACTTAAAAAACACCCCTAAAGGGACACCATTTAGAAAACTGCACCCCTCAAGGAATGTAACAAGGGGTGCGGTGAGCATTTGGACCCCACAGGTGCTTCACAGATTTTCCGAACAATATGGAGTGAAAAAAATAAACATTTATTTTTTACACTAAAATGTTGTTCTAGCCTTAAATTTTTCATTTTCTTAAAGGGATAAGAGGAAAAAAAAGACAAAAATGTGTAGCGCAGTTTTTCCCAAATACGGAAATACCCCACATGTGGCGATAAAGTGCCAAGGGGGCGCAGGACGAGCCTCCAAAGGGAAGGAGCGCCAATTGGCTTTTGGAAGCTGAATTTCACTGGAAAGGATTTCAAGGGCCATGTCGCATTTACAGAGCCCTCGTGCTGCCAAGACACTGGAAACCCCCCACAAGTGACCCCATTCTGGAAACTACACCCCTCAAGGAATCTAACAAGGGGTGCAGTGAGCATATGGACCCCACTGGTGACGGGCACAAATGTGGAACAATGTGACGTGAAAGGGAAAATTTTCATTTTTTCACTTTCATGGCACAAATGTGCCCGTCATCAAGGGGTCCATATCCTCACTGCACCCCTTGTTAGATTCCCTGAGGGGTGCAGTTTCCAGAATGGGGTCACTTGTGGGGGGTTTCCAGTGTTTAACAGCACGAGGGCTCTGTAAATGTGACATGGCGTTCATCATCCATTCTAGCCAAATCCAACCTCCAAAATCCAAATGGTGCTCCTTCCCTTCGGAGGCTTGCCCTGCGCCCACATGGCGCTTTATGTCCCCATGTGGGGTATTTACGGACTCGGGGGAAATTGCGCTACACATTTTGTTTTTTTTTCCTCTTTTAACCCCTGAAAATGATAAATTCAAGGCTAAACCAACATTATAGTGTAAAAAATGTAATATTTCATTTTCACGCCACATTGTTCCACATTTGTGCCCGTCACCAGTGGGGTCCATATGCTCACTACACCCCTTGTTACATTCCCTGAGGGGTGTAGTTTCCATAATGGGGTCACTTGTGGGGGGTTTCAACTGTCTTGGCAACACAGAGGCCTTTTGAATGCAACATGGCCCCTCGAAATCCATTCCATCCAAATCCAGCCTTCAAAAATCAAATGGCGCACCTTCCCTTCGGAGGCTTACCCTGCACCCGCATGGCGCTTTATGTCCACATGTGGGGTATTTCCGTACTCAGAGGAAATTGCGCTACACATTTAGTGTTTTTTTTTATCTTTTAGCCCCTTGTGAAAATGAAAAAATCATGACAAGATTAATGATTTAGAGTAAAAATTTTACAAAAATTACACTAAATGTTGGTCTAGCCTTGATTTTTTCCATTTCCACAAGGGGTTAAAAAAGAAAATGAACACAAAACGTGTAGGGTAGTTCCCCTGAGTACGAAAATACCCCACATGTGGGCATAATGTGCTATATGGGCACAGGGCAAGCCACCAAAGGGACAGAGCGCCATTTAGAGGCTGGAATGGAGGATGGAGGCCATGTCGCATTTACAAAGCTCCTGTGCTGCCAGGACAGTAGAAACTCCCCACAAGTGACCCCATTCTGGAAACTACACCCCATAAGGAATCTAACAAGGGGTGCAGTGAGCATATGGACCCCACTGGTGACGGCCACTTACGTAGAACATGTGCCGAGAAAATAAAAAATACCATTTTTTTCATTTTCACGTCCCAAATGTGGCCGTCACCAGGGGGCCATATCCCCGCTGCTCCCCTTGTTAGATTCCTTATGGGGTGTAGTTTCCAGAATGGGGTCACTTGTGGGGGGTTTCTACTGTCCTGGCCGCACAGCGGCTTTGTAATTGCATCATGGCATTCTCTAATGGGAATGGTGGTCATACCTACTTAGCTGGGGAAAAGGGACAATTCTAATTTATTTGGGGGTATTAGGCCAATTATTGGTTTATAAGGTTGAAAATGACAGGTGTCCATCAAATTCAACCTGTGTTGACCCAGAGGAAGGCAAAAAACCCTCGTGAGGCAGACGACAGTAGCCTCATCACAGGGGAAAAATTCCTTCCCGACTCCATAATGGCGATCAGAATAATCCCCGGATCAACGTGACCCCTGAAATAGGAATAAGGGACAGAATTTAGATAATGTAGAACTCCGATGACGTGTGGTACACCTTGAAGCGATCCAGTATGCAGAGGTCGGGGTGATCAGGACAGGTGTCCCACTGGAAAATGGTGTCCTTCCTGATCCCCCTGTTACGCCACACTCTGCACTTCTTCTGGGGTCTCCCTTTCTCCAGTGTGGGGGACGTCACCTGGAAAATGTTGCCCTGGTGCGATACGGGGTCCCTCACATCCAGAAGCGCTGGGTCCGCTCCATGGCTGCTAAATATTAGGGCTCTATTACTACTTCTGATATGTTCGGATTGTGCCGCAAGCTACAGGGCAGCGAGGGACCGGAAGAGGGGGTGCTGGTATAAAAGTTATCCCTGTACAGGTGGTAACCTTTATCCAGCAGTGGGAAGATCAGTTCCCGGACGATCTTCCCACTTGTTCCAAGGATGGGGGGGAGGGGGCATCTGGGGGCATCTGGGGGCATCTGGGGGCTGGATTCGGGTGTCCCTTCCTACATACACTCTAACGGGTACGTGCACAATGCGGATTCGCGACAGATAACCCTTCATGCATTCCGCAGTTGGCACCCACCGGCGGAGTGATGCAGGCGCACGTCTCCACACGTGTCATAGACTCCATTCTATGCACGGGCGGATTCCGCTCTCCGTCCAACGTGTTCATTCTTTGGATGGACGACGGAATCCGCCCGTGCATAGAATGGAGTCTATGACACGGGTAGAGACATGCGCCCGCATCAGTCCGCCGGCGGGTGCCAGCTGCGGAATGCACAAAGGGTTATCCTTCGCCATTCTGCAGTGTGCACGTACCCTAAATCTGTAAGAGTACCCAGAGGTACGCTTACAGAGTTTGTAGAATTTCACACCATACCGCCATCTCTTATTGGGACGGTACTGGCGGTAAAGACGTGTCTGGGGGGCAGCGTACGCTACGCTACCCCCCAGACATGTCACTGGATGATGAGGATGATGAGGATGAATGGGGGAAAGAAGGATCCCCCCATTCATCCTCACTGGCTGTTTCGGTGTCGGAGGCAATAATAACATATCCCTCTGATGCCGAAAACACCCTGGGGGCCATCTTTATACAGGGATTGGTATATGGGGTATGTAGTGGTGTAGTGTCAAACCTTATTCAATGTAGTGTGGTGTAATGTAGTGTTTTTTACGTGTTTTTTTTTTACAGTAAGTATAAAAAAAACCTACGCCAACAAAGGCGTTGCTGATAAATGCCGCACTTATGTGTAACAGGAGAAGGAGCTGAGAGAAGAGCTTGGTGACGGTGACGACAGTAATCAGGTCTGTGGGAGTTAGGACACTTCCTGGTGGGGGGTGGAGGGGGGAAAAGACAGGGAGGGGAGGCAGATAGGTGATTGAAGCACATTACAGAGTTATATAACTTTTTAATGTGCTTCAATTACTGGGAAAAAGTTTTTCATGGCACTTGTCCTTTAAGCACCGGAGTGACGATAGTCAGTAGGGTCAATTGTGCACAGCAAACCTAGTCTAGTTTGGCTAGTCCTATGTTGTGAGACTCTTTGATGAGGCTCCACAGGCTCTTTTTTTGCATATTCATGTTTCCCAGGGGGCAATGCACCTAGGACTTCACTGCTTTGAGCGCTCTCACTAGCAGCCGGCGGTGTTGTCGTTTGGCTGGTCTCCCTAAGATCAGCGATCTGTTTCTCTTATTTGTGCACAGTGCCCTTTAATGGCAGAATGGCATGCTGCCGCCTTTCCTGCTGTCTGGCCAGATGCTGTATGTAGTTATGGCCATTTTAACATCAAAATATTTGTTTTTTGTTCATTTTATAGTCTGTGTTCACTGTGGTTGTAGTGGTTTGGAGATTTCGGGGCCTCTAGGTATGGTAAATTGTCCAAGCTGAGAGGGATAGTGATTAGGTGTTCCCTACCTATCATGAACCTGTGTGGCCCACTCCAACCTGTTTTTCCTATCTCTAACTATACCAGAATGCTGCCTAGCCCCCCAACCTCAATCTGTACATGGATTAAATTTTCCTGACCCTTTAGTGCCTTACACCAATACAGCTGTGTCCCACCTCAGTCATCGATTGGCTGTCCGGCCCTGGCAGCGGATGCAAAGTGGGGACAGGGTGGTTAGATATAAGTGGAGGTGCGGGAGCCAGGGAGTAAGAGATTTTGGGGGATCTGACCTCCATACCCCCTTGCGATCTCTGTATTGGCCTGCGGATCTTTTGTTTTGAATAGTGCCACAGGTACAGCACGTGACCTGAGGCTCTATTCATTCGTATGGAGCCGTCGGAAAGAGCCGAGCTCTGCACTTTTCAGCAGCTCCATTCATTGTCTATGGAGGCGTACAGCATTCGGCTCTTTCTGACAGCTCACAGGGAGGAATATAGAGGCAGGTCATGTGCTGTACCTGTGGCTCTATTCAAAAAGGAGCCATAGGCCAATATGGAGATCTCCGGGGGGAAGATGAACGTAAGAATCGGCGGAATCTCACCTCCCACAGTGTCAAAAAGTGTGTCTATGGGAGGGTTCGCGCGCTTCCACTCTCCGCGGCTCTCAGCTCAAAGAATTGATATGTCAATTCATTGAGTGAAAGCGGAGGCGCGTGAGCCCTCCCATAGACACACTGTTTACACTGAGCAAAATGCCACCTCCCTCAATGTCAAACAAACCCTTACGGTCTACAGGGGGTCGGCAATTTGAGGATAGCAACATCACAAGACAGGTGGGGCATAAGGGCCCCTAGATCATCCTACCTGCTCTAGGCTGCATACATCAGGAGAAGGACTAAGCAGTCTGCCATGGGAATGGGCAAAGAAGAGCGGGGGGAGGTAAGTATTGATTTTTTATTATGTTCCTCCCTGTCCCTGTTTGCTGGAAGATTATAATTTTCACTGGACTTCTACTTTAGAGATGAGCGAACCTGGAGCATGCTCGAGTCGATCCGAACCCGAACTTTCGGCATTTGGTTAGCGGTGGCTGCTGAACTTGGATAAAGCCCTAAGGCTATGTGGAAAACATGGATATAGTCATTGGCTGTATCCATGTTTTCCAGACAACCTTAGAGCTTTATCCAAGTTCAGCAGCCACCGCTAATCAAATGCCAAACGATCGGGTTTGGATTGACTCAAACCCGAACCCGGTTCGCTCATCTCTATTCTCTTTTAACAGACCTATCAGCATCGAAGATATTGTCATCCGTAAGACGACGGGTGAGCATTGCTCTGCACACTTTACATGTCTCAATCTGACCGCGGCATGTAAAAGGTTACAGGATTATTCCTTCCCGGTAGATACAGGGGGCCCAGGCTTCAGCATGAGCTCCCGCAATCCCTGCACAGGGGACCCACACGGCCTTATTCTAGACCTGCTGTAAATAGGCGGCAGCCAAGAATGTCCAATGTGAAAAGCCGCATTGACAGTCATTAGGAGACTGTTATTATATTCTGTGCTGTCACTTAGACATGTCAATAAGGAAACAAATTCTGTGAGGGAAACCAGGTAATATGATGGAGACAAGAGTCTCCTTGACAAAATTATATGTTGTGGCTACTTGTGTTTTTACTACAAGAGTAAAGAGAATTGCTGCGTGAAAGCTTCCTGGATAGATGGACAATACAGTTATTTACCCCACATAGAAAGTTATAAAGCTTCAGGCAACCACAATACAATATGACATAAGGAATGGCACATTCTTTTTACTCCTTTTACAGAAAAGTTAGAAGGTGTTAAAGTGTACTGTTGTAACTTTCAAATTCTAAATCAGCAGTAGATGTGATATAAAGCAAGTATGTACTTTGCATTCATTTTTTTTTTTTAGTTATCATGGAAAACACAGCACTTTCTGTTTTCTGACTTTTTTTTTTCTAAAAAACAGGAAACATTCAGAAAACAGGAAGTCCTGTGGTCATCTGAGCGCTCACAGAGAGAAGGCAGTCATGTGACTAATGGACATATCGAGCCGTGACTGTATTGGCCGGAATTGTTGTGTTTAATCTCTTTTTTTCAACCAGCACAAGTCAGAAAATCTGCCTGCAGGAGACTGGACCTGGATTTCTGGTAAGTACAGCTTTGTATGATACACAGTATGTACAGTACAGTACATATACAGTATGTACATACATATATGTACAGTATGAAAAAAAAAAAAAAGTAAATTGCAAACTTGTTTTATACCACATCTATTGATTTCGATTTTGAAAGTAATAACGACAGTGACACTTTAAAAACTTTATTTATACAGTATATTGACTCCTTTTTTTTATCCCCATTCATATTCTTTTTTGTCGGTTACTGTTAATGGATACATGTGGTCATAGTGTGGCGGTACTATTTTTTGTACACTTGCTGTATGGTGGTAACTGTGCTTGGTGATGGTATTTCTTTTTGAGAACTAAATAACTATTTGTATAAGTATTTCTTTGTATGGGCATCAATACAAGCATGCAAACGTATATAGACCTTAGCATTGTCGCTGGGGCCCAACCCTCTCAGCAACAAGCCGGTAGTGTTGAGGCAATGTCCAATGCCCTGGAGCTTTTAAGACTCTATTGACACCTAGTTGCTATTTGTGGAAGAATGCAGTGAGACACCTGACAAGGCTTGAGAAGGGCCTCATAGGAACAATGGTCTTCCTGGGGCAGGTGATGGCTCAGCAGGGGACTTGTCGTGCCACTCTATATGGAAAGAATAGAGGTTGTCCGAGCAAGAGGGAGTGGTTACAAAGTGGTACGGCCCTCGGGGGGGGGGGGGGGGGCTGAGCTGACTCCAAATATTCACGTACTTGTAAGTGACCCATCACCACACTGCAGCAGCTCTCCTAGCTCCAGTATCACCATGAAGCCCTATCTGTGGACAGGTAAGTATTACACATGTAATGACTCCGCCGCTGTGTGTGATCCTCATGTTGGGGGTGACCGCATGTGACTCAGGGGATGGGTGGTGGTCTTGTCTGCTGGAACATGACTGTAATCTACTTACTGTAGTCATGCTGTCATTCACTAATACCTGATTAGAAAATCTGTAACAGTTCAGCTATATGGACACTTCAACTCCTAGCATGTCCTGACAGCCTGGATGCTGGGAGTAGTAGTTGTACTACAGCTGATTTTCCACAATTCTTTCCTGGGTGTAAAAGAAAGATGGCAAGTATTGCATCGCACACGATACTGATATGCAAAAATTTGATGAACATCTATACGTTATCCACTGAAGCTTTATTATTTCTTAAAGGGGTTCTTCAGAAAAATGTTTTCCCTTTAAATCAACTGGTGTCAGAAAGTGACAGAGATTTGTAATTTACTTCTATTAAAAAAAATTCCAGTGTTCCAGTAGTTATCAGCTGTTGTATGTTCCGCAGGAAGTGGTGTATTCTTTCCAGTCTGACACAGTGCTCTCTGCTGCTACCTCTGTCCATGTCAGGAACTGTCCAGAGTAGTAGCACATCAACATAGAAAACCTCTCCTGCTCTCCAGACTGGAAAGAATACACCACTTCCTGTAGGACATACAGCAGCTGATGAGTTCTGGAAGACTGGAGATTTTTTTTTTTTATAGAAGTAAATTACAAATCTCTCACACTTTCTGTCATCAGTTGATTTGAAAGAATTTTCTTTTTGCTAGAGTATCCCTTTAAAGGGAGAAATCAGCCCTCAGTCTATCCCTGAACTACGTTTAAAAGGCAGTCCATTGTATATGACCTTTTTAAAGAAATCATCATCAAAAGTGTCTGGGATTGGCTAAAATATCATGACTATCCGACTACTCTATCTCTTTCCTTATGTTTTTTGTGCAGTTATTCTGGCTTCATGTCTATCTTCCATCTCTGGAATTTCCATTGAAAGTTATCCGCCTCATCCTATATTAAACCAGACTGTTCTTCTTAATGTGATCGGTATACAAGGAACGTTTAAATATGCAGATTGGTACAAAGGA